>NC_091750.1:33697317-33997317 GCF_043380555.1 Nothobranchius furzeri | reverse complement strand
TGCAACCCTGACATGCAGCTGCGGAGCTCCTGGGTCAGAACAGGAAGGCTGGCTTCTCCTGCAGCACCCTCACCAGAGGCAGGTAAGGAAGGGTCTTGTCTCTGGGTTCTTCCTGCTGGGTCAGACATCTTGGTGGAGTTGTAATGTCACGGTTTGCCTCTGCAGTAACCCATTTGCAGGAATAAAGATCCTTTATCCAGAGTTCAAAAAGATTTAATAAACAAAACTTCCTCCACTGACTGTGGGAACCAAAAACCAAAACCAAACTCAATCCATACATGTACAACTCAGCAAAGACAACTCCACACTGATGACTGGCAGCAGTGGCCTGAAATAGAATGAGGGGCAATCAAGATGATGTGGTTCAGCTGCAGCACTCCAGGAGGCTCACAGGGAAGGGGAGGATTCCTGAGAGGAGCTGCAGCTGACCTGAACAAAAACAACAGAGAAAAAGTTAAACACAAGCACAAAAAGGGGCGAATCATAACAGATTGGCTGTTTAGTTGCAGCTCAGGGGCACTTTTCCCAGCGCCCCAGGAGAGATGTTAGTGAGTCTGTTGGTGGAATTCACTGTTTAATGAGAAAACAGTTAACATAAATGATGTGTAAATTATTTAGATTGCATGTAGGCACACACACTTAAGCAAAACCAACACATTTATAGTGAATATATCTATCTATATCAATGACATACTTATTGCTCTGGAGAAAAAGCAGTACTGTGCTTCATTTTTCACTGATCTGTCAAAAGCCTTTAACACTGTAGACCATGCAGTTTTAAAACAAGCTTCTTTGTTTGGGATTATCTAAACATGCAATCTCATGGTTCACAGACTATTTGAAGGATACAACTCAGTGCGTTAAATGTGATGGGTTGTCCTCAGAATTTTTGGGTGTCCACAAGGGAGTACCACAGGGTTCGGTTTTGGGACTCCTCTTCTTCATTATGTATATTAATGACATAGGTCAAAATGTGTCGGATGCTAATTTGCACTTTTACGCTGATGACACAATCATTTACTGTTTTGGAACATCCGCCACTAAAGCTGTTGAATTCGTACAGAAAGCTTTTAATGAGGTCCAACAAACACTTCTGCAGTTAAAATTGGCCCTCAATGCTGACAAGACTAAGCTGATGTTGTTTTCTAACTCAAAAAAAGACCTCTAAGCCCTCAGCGTCCACTCTTCAGGTAAATATCATAGAGGTGGTTCACACATACGCATACCTTGGTGTCTGGCTCGATGACGCTCCCCTTTAAGCACCATACAGATAATCTTGAGAAGAAACTCAAACTCAGAATGATTTTTTAATAAACTGTTTTTCTTTTGAGGCAAGAAAACGACTAGTTACTCCCAACATTTCTGTCTTCTGGATTATGGAGACCCTGTGTATATGAATGCCTCGGCACAGTGTCTTGGTAAGGTTGATGTGGTGTATCGTGCCTCGCTGAGGTTTGTTACTAACTCTAGACCACTGACCCATCATTGTGAATTGTATTCTCAAGTGGGACCAGGAGGTTGGGACATTGGTCCACTTTCATTTATGAGGCCATGCTTGGATTGCTTCCTAACTACATCTGTAACTTAATCTCACGGAAAAGTGTAACTTCTCACAGTCTGCGTGCAGACGATCAGCTGTTACTTTGTGTGCTGTTTGCTCACACTGAACTGGGCAAAAGGGCTTTCGCTGACTGCTCATTTTGCATGGAACAGGCTGCAGGAAGACTGGAAATTACTACTTTAATACTGGAGTTTGTTTCCTTGAATACATTTAAAACCAGACTGAGAAACATGGAGACACATTCCCGGTGCTGTAACTGCCTTCTGTAATTTAGTACATAAGGTGTGTGTAGCAGAAAAATGTGTAACTGAAACTTTTGCCGCCTCTTGGCCAGGACTCCCTTGAAAATGAGGTTTTTAATTTAAAAAAATAAAAAGCGACACAAAACCTACAAAATAACAAACGTATTAGTGTGTATTAATAAACCATGCATGTAACTTATTTATTTTAAAGCTCAGTTGGACGGTTAACAGTAGCGACATTATGTGCCGGGCTCTATAAATACAAATCAATAACTTTTTATCTGTCCTTGAACAGAGTGGAGTACATGGAGAAGAGCAAACATCTGCAGGAGCAGCTGAATGAGCTGAAGACGGAGATCGAGAGTCTGAAGCTGAAAGAGAGGGAGACTCCTCTGGACATCATTCACAACCAGAACACAGAGCAGGGAACCAGCAAGCAGAGCAATTTTAAAAAGGTACGGTCACAGAATGACCTCAGACCACGCAGGAAAATGATTCTGTTGTTCTGTATGCACCAAAACCTTCAGAATTTGTAGAAAAACTTTTTCTTTTAACTCTTTAAATACTGATACATGAAATAAGCATCAGATTTTTATTTTTATTTCATTTAAAAAATTGATCTGTTAATTTTAATAAAACTATTATACAGTTATTAAAAACATTTTAGTTGGTAAATTTAAAATATTACTAAATTAATCACAGAATATAAGTGGCACTTTTCCCCAGCAGTACTTAGATCCTCCACAAGGAGGCAGAAGACTTCTACAGAGGTTAATGGGCTACACGGGAGGCGACGTCGCCTCTCCTCCATTCATATTCAATGAGACATGCTCGACAAAGCGATAATCGCGGATCTCCCTCCTACCAAGCGAAACGCGAAAAACATGTGTGTGAAATTTTGCGCTCGTGCACGTGTCGTGCACAGGCGACCCAGCGACGCAATCCCAGAAAGTTGAAATATTTTCAACTTTTCATCGCTGTCGCTCGGTCGAGGACCAATCAACGGAGGTTTCATTCACTGACCAATGAGCGGACAGGATGCTCCGTACATCTCTGAGCAAACATGGAGGAGAAGTTGATAGTTGCTGTGACGGATTTCCCAGAACTGTACATATTTCTACCAAAGAACCCATTCTCTGGTTTTTTTTATATAGTAAACTCAGAAGTAAGATTTGACATAACTCTAGCAGCACCTTGTGAAACATCATATCTACCGCTTTTTTAACTCTGAACCGCTTAAATAACCTTAATTCCCTCCAACCTGACACAGCCAAACAAAACAACGGAAGTTTCGATTTCGCCATGGAACAGAACGCGTAGACGGCTTTGCCGCTGCCGCGGGTCGCCTCCCGTGTGTCAGGTAATAAAAGCAACAGCGACGAATTTTGCTGATCGCGGTCGTTTGTCGCCTCCCGTGTGTCGAGCCCATACTTGAGCAGAAGTCTGTGGAATGCACCAATCCTGTTAAAAGATAAAGAAGTTAAGAAACTTTTAAATATGTTTAGAAAAAAACGATACGTTTGGCATTTAAGGGTTAGGTTTGTAAGAATAAAGAGCAGTAATGGAGAAACACATCAGAATAACAAACTGTAACTCCAAAGCAAGCTAAACCAAAAGTATAGAAGAAATCTGAAGCCCAGAAAAATAAAATCACATTTCTATCGTTGGGTAAACATGGAATCAGACTGAATCCATCTCTGCGACAGAGTTTTTGATTTGTGCAAAGAAGGTGCAACAGTCTGTGGAGGGAAAACAAACAAGCCTGTGGGCAGGAAATAATAAAAGCTGTGCAAAAAGATCGATACGCAACTCCGTCCTCACACAAAGTCCCTTTTTATTTCAGATTTAGGATGTAATAGATTTAATGAAGGGATTTTAAAATCACACACCTTGAGTTTGATCGGTTTTTGTCCATAATTGATTGGATTTTAGTGTAGCAATCCGATCAATCAATACGATTTATTTCTAATCTTGCTAAATTTATTGATACACTGAAACGTACAGGAATTAAAAATCACTTTAGGTTGCTGCACTCCTGTCGTCTTTTTGACAGTTAAGTCTTTGGTGTTTAATACACCACAAGTGGTAAATTATAGTCTTCACATCAGTGTGTTTGTTTTTATTTGGGGGGGGGGGGGGCGTGATACAATCACAATCATAAACCTTTGAATGCTTTTGTCCAATGGCTCAGAAATGCCAAATAGCCGACCCTTCCAAACCTCACCTGATTTACAGGTGCTGGCCAGTAAATTAGAATATCATCAAAAGGTTGAAAATATTTCAGTAATTCCATTCAAAACGTGAAACTTGTACATTATATTCATGCAATGCACACAGACCAATGTATTTCCGATGTTCATTACATTTAAATTTGATATTCATAAGTGACAACTAATGAAAACTCCAAATTTGGTATCTCAAAAAATTAGAATATTCTGAAAAGGCTGAATATAGAAGACACCTGCTGCCACTCTAATCAGCTGATTTACTCAAAACACCTGCAAAGGCCTTTAAAAGGTCCCTCAGTCTTGTTTTGAAGGCACCACAATCATGGGGAAGACTTCTGACTTAACAGCTGTCCAAAAGACAATCATTGACACCTTGCACAAGGAGGGCAAGACACAAAAGGTGATTGCTAAAGAAGCTGGCTGTTCGCAGAGCTCTGTGTCCAAGCACATTAACAGACAGGCGAAGGGACGGAAAAAATGTGGTAGAAAAAAGTGTACAAGCTCTAGGGATAACCGCACCCTGCAGAGAATTGTGACGACTAACCCATTCAAAAATGTGGGGGAGATCCACAAAGAGTGGACTGCAGCTGGAGTCAGCGCTTCAAGAACCACCACGAGGAGACTCATGAAAGACATGGGATTCAGGTGTCGCATTCCGTGTGTCAAGCCACTCTTGAACAAGAAACAGCGCAAGAAGCGTCTCGCCTGGGCCAAGGACAAAAAGGACTGGACTGATGCTGAGTGGTCCAAAGTTATGTTTTCTGATGAAAGCAAGTTCTGCATTTCCTTTGGAAATCAAGGACCCAGAGTCTGGAGGAAGAGCGGAGAAGCACAGAATCCACGTTGCATGAGGTCCAGTGTAAAGTTTCCACCGTCAGTGATGGTGTGGGGTGCCATGTCATCTGCCGGTGTTGGCCCACTCTGTTTCCTGAGGTCCAGGGTCAATGCAGCCGTCTACCAGGAAGTTTTAGAGCACTTCATGCTTCCTGCTGCTGACCAACTTTATGGGGATGCAGACTTCACCTTTCAACAGGACTTGGCACCTGCACACAGTGCCAAAACCACCAGCACCTGGTTCAAGGACCATGGTATCCCTGTCCTTGATTGGCCAGCAATCTCGCCTGACCTTAACCCCATAGAAAATCTATGGGGTATTGTGAAGCGGAGGATGCAATACGCTAGACCCAACAATGCAGAGGAGCTGAAGACGACTATCAGAGCAACCTGGGCTCTCATAACACCTGAGCAGTGCCACAGACTGATCGAGTCCATGCCACGCCGCATTACTGCAGTTATTGAGGCAAAAGGAGCCCCGACTAAGTATTGAGTGCTATACATGCACATTCTTTTCATGTTCATTCTTTTCAGTTGGCCAACATTAGAGAAACAAACATTTTTTCATTGGCCTTTAGAATATTCTAATTTTCTGAGATACCAGATTTGATGTTTTCATTGGTTGTCACCTATAAATATCAAAATTAAACGTAATAAACATCGGAAATACATTGGTCTGTGTGCATTGCATGAATATAATGTACAAGTTTCACGTTTTGAATGGAATTACTGAAATATTTTCAACCTTTTGATGATATTCTAATTTACTGGCCAGCACCTGTACAACAAAGATGCTGTCTTGACCAAAAAGTCTACATCCACAAGGGTCCATGTAATGTCCTCCAATAAAATAGCCTACAAGTCCACAATCCAATGTCGTAACCCTAAAAGCTCTAAAAGATTCCTTCTCATGGTTTGCTTTTGTAGAGAAGATGTTCCTACATTTAATTAGAAACCATAAAATGTGAAATATCACCGTAATGGTTCTTTAAATTAATTTAATCAGAAGATCGGATCTTTTCATTGCAGGGATTGAGCAACACTTTGTATTAACTTCAAGAAAAGAGAGTGAGTCAAGTTTTAAATTTTAAAGATTTATTACTAAACAATTTAAAACTAGACTAACCTCAACACTAGGTGTATGGTGTAACTAAGGTGAGGTAAGACTGAGAATGGTGTATGTGTGAATATTTCAGAACCAGCAGATCCGGAGAAATGATTAGTTCTGATGGGAGTGAAGATGATGTTTCATGCTAAGCTTTGATTTGGAGATTCATAAACACATTGAGACGCCATTCTGTCGGCCTACGTACCCTTTGCGGAAGTCCTCGTTAGATCAGGAACGTCGAGGTCCAGCTTCACCCTCTCTGGAACTGAAGCCTGTAGGAAAAGCAGCGGTTGCCGACCAGTCCAGTCTTGAGATACTTCCGGGTCACGACAGTTTTGTTGGCTTCTAGCAAGACCCAAACCTGGGTTGTGATGGTTCAGCTTTTATTCTGAAAGGAACCGTTGCAGCAGGTGGAACAGCAACAGATTTTATCCAGCTTGTCGTTGGTTCTTTCGGCTGAAGAGGAAAGTTACGGATTGGCCACTCCGACAACTTCTCTAGAACGCTTTGAACTGGCGTTAAAGATGACGTGGGCATAGTTTTATACTTCTGATGTTTTGGTTTATGGTCGAATCAAAAAGGGACAGATTTACCAAGCACCACCAAAACCACGCCTCCGTCAGATCTGGAAGCTTCTGAATGGATCAGCTAAAGGAAATGTGTCATGTGACTTCTTAACATTACGTGTGATCAGTCTCTAGTGGAAACATTTAAAGTCGTCGTCGTCGTCTTCCTCCGCTTATCCGGGTCCGGGTCGCGGGGGCAGCATCCCAACTAGGGAGCTCCAGGCCGTCCTCTCCCCGGCCTTGTCCACCAGCTCCTCCGGCAGGACCCCAAGGCGTTCCCGGACCAGATTGGAGATGTAACCTCTCCAACGTGTCCTGGGTCGACCCGGGGGCCTTCTGCCGGCAGGACATGCCCGAAACACCTCCCCGGGGAGGCGTCCAGGAGGCATCCTGACCAGATGCCCAAACCACCTCAACTGGCTCCTTTCGATCCGGAGGAGCAGCGGTTCTACTCCGAGTCCCTCCCGAATGTCCGAGCTCCTCACCCTATCTCTAAGGCTGAGCCCGGCCACCCTACGGAGGAAACTCATTTCGGCCGCTTGTATCCGCGATCTCGTTCTTTCGGTCATTACCCAAAGCTCATGACCATAGGTGAGGATTGGGACGTAGATCGACCGGTAAATCGAGAGCCTGGCTTTCTGGCTCAGCTCCCTCTTCCCCACGACAGATCGGCTCAGCGTCCGCATCACTGCAGACGCCGAACCAATCCGCCTGTCGATCTCCCGATCCCTCCTACCCTCACTCGTGAACAAGACCCCGAGATACTTAAACTCCTCCACTTGAGGTAGGACCTCTCCCCCGACCCGGAGGTGGCAAGCCACCCTTTTCCGGTCGAGAACCATGGTCTCAGATTTGGAGGTGCTGATCCTCATCCCAGCCGCTTCACATTCGGCCGCGAACCTACCCAGCAAGAGCTGAAGGTCAGAGCTGGATGAAGCTAGGAGGACCACATCATCCGCAAAAAGCAGAGACGAGATTCTCCTGCCACCAAACTCGACACACTCCACACCACGGCTGCGTCTAGAAATTCTGTCCATAAAAGTGATGAACAGAACCGGTGACAAAGGGCAGCCCTGGCGGAGTCCAACCCTCACTGGGAACAGGTCCGACTTACTACCGGCTATGCGGACCAAACTCACGCTCCTCTGGTAAAGGGACTGAATGGCCCTTAACAGAAAGCCACCCACCCCATACTCCTGGAGCGTCCCCCACAGGGTGCCCCTGGGGACACGGTCATAAGCCTTCTCCAAATCCACAAAGCACATGTGGATTGGTTGGGCAAACTCCCATGCCCCCTCCATCACCCTTGCAAGGGTATAGAGCTGGTCCACAGTTCCACGGCCAGGACGAAAACCACATTGCTCCTCCTCTATCTGAGATTCAACTATCGATCGGACCCTCCTCTCCAGTACCTTGGAGTAGACCTTTCCAGGGAGGCTGAGGAGTGTGATCCCCCTATAGTTGGAACACACCCTCAGGTCACCCTTCTTAAAGATGGGGACCACCACCGCGGTCTGCCACTCCCTAGGAACTGCCCCCGATGACCACGCAATGTTGTAGAGACGTGTCAACCATGACAGCCCTACAACATCCATAGCCTTGAGATACCCAGGACGAACCTCATCCGCCCCCGGGGCTCCGCCGCTGTGTAGTTGTTTGACTACCTCAGCAACTTCTGCCCCCGAGATCGGACAGTCCATCCCCAGGCCTCCCAGCTCTGGTTCCTCCTCGGAATGTGCATTGGCGGGATTGAGGAGCTCCTCAAAGTATTCCTTCCACCGTCCGACTATAGCCTCAGTTGACGTCAGCAGCTCCCCATCCCCACTGTAAACAGTGTGAGCGAGTTGCTGCCTTCCTCTCCTGAGGCGCCGGACAGTTTGCCAGAACCTCTTTGGAGCCGATCGATAGTCTTTCTCCATGGCCTCACCAAACTCCTCCCACGCCCGAGATTTTGCCTCGGCAACTGCCACTGCTGCACCCCGCTTGGCTATCCGGTACCTGTCTGCTGCCTCCGGAGACCCACTGACCAGCCACGCCCTGTAGGCCTCCTTCTTCAGCTTGACGGCTCCCCGAACCTCTGGTGTCCACCAGCGGGTACGGGGGTTGCCACCACGACTGGCACCGGCCACCTTACGACCACAGCTAGCAACAGCCGCCTCGACAATCGCAGAGTGGAACAAGGCCCACTCGGACTCAATGTCCCCCACTGCTCTCGGGACGTGGTCAAAGCTCTGCCGGAGGTGGGAGTTGAAGACCGTCTTGACAGGTTCTTCTGCCAGGCGTTCCCAGCAGACCCTCACTATGCGTTTGGGTCTGCCAGGTCTACGCGGCATGTTCCCTTGCCATCTGATCCAACTCACCACCAGGTGGTGATCAGTTGACAGCTCCGCCCCTCTCTTCACTCGGGTGTCCAAAACATACGGCCGCAGGTCAGATGATACGACTACAAAATCTATCATCGACCTGTGACCTAGGCTGCCCTGGTACCAAGTGTACCGGTGGGCATCCTTATGTTCGAACATGGTGTTCGTTATGGCCAAACTGCGGCTTGCACAGAAGTCCAATAACAAAACACCGCTCGAGTTCAGATTAGGTGGGCCGTTCCTCCCAATCACACCCCTCCAGGTCAAGCTGTCATTGCCCACGTGAGCATTGAAGTCCCCCAGCAGGACAATGGAGTCCCCTGATGGAGCACTATCTAGCACTTGTCCCAGGGACTCCAAAAAGGGTGGGTACTCTGAACTGATATTTGGCCCATAAGCACAAACAACAGTCAGGACCCGTTCCCCGACCCGAAGGCGCAAGGAAGCTACCCTCTTGTCCCCCGGGGTAAACCCCAACACACAGGCAGAGAGTCTCGGGGCTAACAAAAAGCCAACCCCAGCCCTCCGCCTCTCACCCGGAGCAACTCCAGCAAAGTAGAGTGTCCAACCCCTCTCCAGGTCTCGGGTTCCAGAGCCAATGCAATGTGTCGAGGTGAGTCCGACTATATCTAGCCGGTACCACTCAACCTCTGCCACAAGCTCCGGCTCCTTCCCCGCCAGCGAGGTGACGTTCCATGTCCCAAAAACTAGTTTTCTTGTCCGGGGATTGGACCGCCAAGGCTCCCGCCTTGGTCTGCCACCCGATTCGCATTGCACCGGACCCTTCATGTTCCTCCTGCGGGTGGTGGGTCCACAGTTGGATGAGCCCATGTATCCGGTTCGGGCTGGGCCCGGCCGGGCCCCATGGGCGAAAGCCCGGCCACCAGGCGCTCGCTCACGGGCCCCAACCCCAGGCCTGGCTCCAGGGTGGGACCCCGGTAACCCTCCGGGCCGGGTACTCCGACTCTTCGTTTTAACCGCCATGAAAGTCATATTACTTATTATATTCTGTAGGATTATAATATCAAGTAAGTAATATTTTCATTTCACAGATTGCTTCACATTTTATTATTGATTAACACTTTGTTTGATTAGCTCATTAAAAATAGAGTTCTTTGATTTATTAAAAGGAGAGAGTCCTTTGTCTTCATTCTTCTCTTGGGCTGGAAAGGAAACAGTTTAGAAGCAGATGCAGGAGACGTTGGGTTAGGGTTATCTCCTGCAGACTAGTTCTGTGTCAGAGGCATCTGAGGAGAGGGTAAATAACCGTCGGTGGAATAGCGCCTTCATCACGTTCCACTTTGCTACAAAGTTTTCATCATAACTTCTATTGCTAGCTCCAAACATCTACCACGCCCCGATTTGTACACTTTGCTGTTACCCACCACGATCATACGATGAAACCAAACCCATCATGGTCTGCTTCTGCAAACTGATGAAGTACGACTGAAACTGGTTTATTGTTGCATGTCAGGAACCCTTCATTTTAGGGTAGACTCACGCACACATACGCTGAGAGCACTGTGAAGCTCTAATTCAAGAGTAAAGATGACTACCAACATTTAGTACCCCCCCACACACTCCCCCCCACCCCCGTGTATCATTCACCGTTCCTCGCCTGTAACACCAAAGCGGTTGTTTGATTCTCAACCATTTTTCAGCAGCATATGTCTCCACTTGCCCATCGTTCATTTTTCACCCTTCAGGTTCTTATTCGATGGAGCCTTTTGGGTTGGATGGAGCAATTATTCATCTTCTACTGTGACCTCTGAAAGCCCTCAGTGGTCATCTGCCTTGGGTGTCTCACAATGAAAACACAGTAACTGATTGGTCAGACTGTTTTTATGTTTCATATCACTCAGTTTTAGTGAGAAATGATCTTAATTTGTTCCAAACCCAACTCTTAAAGCTTGACGGATTTTAAAATGGATTGGTTAAAGGCGTTATGTTTGTTTGCCCTTTCTTCTGATGATCTCCTTTGTCTTCCCACTCTCGTGTGTTTCTAATTCTACTAGAGAGAAAATCCTATTAAATATTTGATCCATGTAACCTGCACATTTAGTAGGAAACTGTATAGTCCATATTGCCACTGAGTGTAAAATGTACTCGTTAAGGCAGCTCTAATTGATTTCTGCTTCATCATTAGTCATCTGGATTGATGGAGGCTACTGTGACATGAAAGAGGAGAAGGAGCAGAGTTAAAAGTGTTGGTTTAATTCAACCAGAGGTGGTCTGCATTCATCTTGTTGGAGGGAACTGGGGGACCGTGGCACGTGGTGTTACAGGAAGACGGGAGGGAAGTCAGGAAACTGAGGCCCGGTCTTATTTCCTTGAGTTGAACCATTTCTAGATTTAGGATGACCCTTTGGCTTTTAATTCTTAGTTTAAATGAGTCGTGGTAAAATATTCTACTGCAGAATGGGACAACTGTTCACGAAACTGACTCTTATCAGTAGCTTCCTATTGAGTTTATGTAAATTCACTCAGCAGGTTGTGTCCATGTCTGTGAAGTAAAAGGAAGCTAAGATGGCTGAGTCTAATATCGCGGTCAGCGTCCTACCCAGTCCACTCAGGCCGTGACCTGCAGAGAGCGGCTTTGACGTTTATATTTATTCCTGCCTCTACCTCAACGTATTTTCTGTTGCTTAGCGACCATGACAGCGGTTAAAACTAAACTTAGCAGCAACACATGAAAAACTACGGGGCCCGCCATGCGAGCTTGTTTACGAGGAGTTTTCTTATTTTTGACAAAAAATACATTTAACCCTCCCACTGTCCTAACGGGGGTGACCCCGCCAGGAAAGTCAACCAATGAGCAGGTCCACGTAGCAGGAGTGAGGAGTGGGCACCACCTCACCCCGTTAGGACAGTGGGAGGGTTAAAAAACAAACAATAAAGCCTAACAACACAACAGCTGTAAGCTTTTCATTTTTGTACTGCCGTATATTAATATACTTACTTTTAAAACTGTATTCCTTTCCCGTTTCGTCGGTCATTGTTACAAGAACAAAAATCTCCTGTTCGACCTGCAATGAGTCCTGGGGTAACCTGTGTCAGCGCACACCCGTAGTTGGAATTTGGGGAAAACATTTAGAGCATTCATTCATTTGGTGGATCTGTTTTCTCCAATTATAACAACTGCAAACACTGTTTGATAGCCACATGCTGGTTATTGTTTAGGAAAATGTGTGTATTTCAGTTGAAGTGCCAGACAGCAGCTACAACACCTTCATCACAAAAAGACTCAGAGTTGCTGTGATCCCACGAAGGGAGAGGGTAGATGGTGAAGTTCAGGGAAGGCTGAAGCTGAACCCACATGCTCAGATAGTAATGAGTTTGGGAAACCCTAGATTATAGAAAAGTGCAGAGAAAGCTTTGAATTTGATGACTGGTAGGTTGTTGGACGGTGGGAGGGTTATGAGGAAACGTTGGCAGAAGTATTAGAAACCTTGGGCAATGTTTTTATTTTCCTTTGCATCTACACTCCCTTTCTGTCAAAGATTAATGCCCGCCCTCTTAGTGCAGCTCAGTGCACCTTTTCCAGACCGGTTTCTGCTCTGCTAGCATCGTCTCCTTCCAGCAGAGCTACTAAATCCCAACACCAGAGCATCTAAAGGGACGGTCAACTAGGGAGACTCATTCTCACCGACTGACTGATCACTTTTATGACAATAAGCTTGTATTCTTCCATTCTCAGCTTCAATAGCCAAACTAAAAGAAGCATCCCTTTAGGAGCTGCAGCACAGAAGAATTAAGCGTAGATAAACGCACAGTCAGGGTTTTCTGTTCACTAGAGACGTTCAGCTTACCCGTCAGCAGCGAGAAAACAAGCCAACCAGTAAATATTACCCAGCAAATCGCTCCTCTCTCCTTACCTTTACTCCTATCCTGTATCCATACTTCACTAAAATAACCTTCATTTTCTAAACTCTTCCCCTCTGTCACTGGCAGAGGAGTTGAGTACCCGCCTTGTAACTGGAGGGTTGCAGGTTTGAGTCCCGTCTGTTGCAGTTGTGTCCTTGTGCAAGGCACCTAACCTGCTTTGCCTCTGGTGGTGGTCGGAGGGATCGGTGGTGCTCGGCAGCCTCTCGTCTGTCAGTGCACCCTGTAGAGCTGTGGCTACATTGTAGTTTATCACCACCAGTGTGTGTGTGTGTGTGTGTGTGTGTGTGTGTGTGTGTGTGTGTGTGTGTGTGTGTGTGTGGATGAGTGTTGTAAAACGCCTTGGGGGGCTGTAGAATCATGGAAGGCGCTATATAAAATACAGCATGTGTTCTCAGATATTTACCTTCTTTATACAGAATTCAAAAACAGTTCAGCACAAATATTTTTTCAATAATTAGATTGTTAATGAATGACTTTAGAGATGAAGTCATTTTGAATGTTTAGTACTTTTACTGGAGTCAGGAGCCTTAATTGTTTATTCATTTGGAGAGACACTTGATGAAAGCAGCGTCTCCTGAGCCTGAACTGAATCAAAGCTTTTGGTCCTTTAGTCATCACAGTTTGAGACATCTCAATGGTGGAACTCTCCCAAACCTCGAAACTACAGCCAACTCCATGATTCAGCATGAATGGATGCTGCTCAGCACGCTTTGATGATTGTAATTACAGAATCCAAAGGCATGCAGACAGCTGGAGATGTAGAAGAAACACAAGTTCTGGCAGTCTGCTTTCCTAAGTCCCGGTCCACACGGCAAGATTGTTGACCCGATTCTCCCCTTCAGGCAATCTTAAGGTTGCATCCAGTGTTGCCGACTGTCTCTAGCGAGAGATGACCCAGAAAGTTGCTAGATGTCACCAGAAGACGGCACACACTAATTTGCTTGTCAGTGATGTCACTCCTCATTGGCATGCTGCTGAAAAAAATCATGTGGTGGTTTTTGTTTTCTCCTCAAAGTCTGACATAAAAAATGTATTTAAAACGTCCAATACGGATGTGGCTTTCATCTGAAATGAGTTTTCCTTGTAAAAGCTGTAAGTTGTTTTGTGAGTGGGTGATCAACCGAGAAAGGTTTATGATTGGTCAGTCAAGGTGACGTGATCATGCTGCATGCACGTGCGCAGGTCTTTCCCTTGTCAAGTGTCTGGAAGGACGTCCGGATGCAGAGTAGCTGGGTGTTTTTCTAATCTGCAAGGAATGTCAACGGCAGAGTTGTACAGGAAGTGCACACACACACACACACACACACACACACGAGTGTTGGTGAGCGGCTGCGTCTGACTGCTGACGCTCCGTGTGTGTTTTTTTTCTGCAGTGAGACAAACTCACCTCACACCGTCCAGAGTTTGTTCTTTAAACTGCTATTAAATCCACCGTGTTGACGTATTTAACACGTGTCCTCTACGCTGCAGGAGTTAACGTTTACATCACGGAGTAAAAGTTCGGCAGACGCGTTTGTTTATATCTGGGTGGGGGAGGGGGGACGGTGCTGCACACAGACAACTGGTGTGATCAGCTCTGATCACGTTTATTTTTCATGGAGATCGGCCGCGGATTCCTCTTCCGTCGGCATTCTAGGAATCGAAATAATAAAACGTCGAGCGATTCCGGGAAAAATGAACATTTGGATCCGGTTCCAATCGATGCTCGATTCCCGATGCCCAACCCTAGCTGCGTGTCTCCACACCTCCACATATGAGACGTATAAACTATGCTTAAAAGGCTGGACCATGCTAATCGTACATCTGGGTTATCAGATGTGTCGGGTTGTCTAGGTCCAATTTCAAGGACAAACAAGCATCCTGAAAGTTGAATTGATACAGAGCCGATTAGAAAGTGAGGTGAAAAACGCACGTTTCCCACTCCTCTGCCACCATGTCTGTTTACCTTGAAGTCACGTCTGGTTTTGAGAGGTTTTGTAAGATTTCCTGGCCGACCTGGAACGCTCATGTGTGAGTTTGTGGTTCTTGCCGTGTGGCCGGATACCACACACAGGAGGACCCGTCATGCGTCCACTTTGCATCTGTGAGTTTTATAATAAGATCTGTTTTTGTCTGAACCTTTCTGAGGTTTTGTCTTTATCTCATCAACAGCTGACGCTACAGAGCACCAAGACCAAGGTGGCCTTCTTTGAAGAGCTTTAAACTACGTCTTCATTCTGCATTCCTGGTCAGTCCTGACCAAACTACAAAGACCTCATGTACAAATAACCAAAAGAACTCCACAAACAGAACCACTAACTTAGTCTGCAGGATCAGATGTGATGTAACGAGTTTGTGTTTACAGAACGCGTGCAGACTTCATTATAGACAAGTATAGAAGTCTGACTGTTTGAAAAGGGGAACGGTTTTGCTCTAGTTTCACCGTGAGTCTAGTGAGAATGTATTTTTGGAGTTTAGGATAATAAATGTGAATTAGAAGGAAACCGCTTCGTCAGTCATGAACTGTTTTTATCAGGAAATAAACCACTAACCTTACAGTGAACTGAGCCTTTGGTATTCAGTATGTGACTCAGTATACTACAACATAGATGATATGATAGTTTTATTAAGATTTATAACTTTTTTTAATAGAATTTGAACGTTTCAGGAGCAAATGCGGATCGTTTTTCTGACATCATTATATTAAAGCAGAGTAATCCAGAGTTCATGATCCCTCGTGAACTTTTGTTTAACTCAGAAATCCACTTATTTTATATAATATGTGTTTACGTGATATTTAGCAGAAGTCTCAGATGGGGAGTTCATGTTCTGCTCTGGAAACTGGACTTTTGGACCGAGTGGTCATTAGAGATCCTATTTTGGTAAAACGTAAGTTTGAAAAACACTTTTTTTTACTCAAAAACATGAATTAGCATTTCTTTGGAGTTAGCGTTGCTGTCCCTCAGAAAGCAATTAATGTGGAGTTTTAATGTGAAAAAAATATGTATTTTTCTGTCTATTTGGGTTTTCCAGGGATAATCAACAGTATTTAAAACAAAACTTTTGCATAGTTTCATCACTACATTTACATGTTTACTGAAAATCTAACATGTGTGTATTCTGATTTTATTTTCATGTCAAATAAACAAACATCACGTCCGACTTCATGTGTCTGGGTTTTTTTGCTTTCCCGTAAAGATCTTCGTGTTATTTTGGCAGACTTTGATGGATGTCAGCTTTGATATTTCTGGTGCCAGGAGCCTTTTTCACCCGACCCAAACAGGCATCCAATTACACCTCTGAAATGAATCAAGTGTTGCATACGCACCCTCCATCTCGTGTCAGATCACAGACCCTGTTTGCCTGAGTGACAAGGTCTTTGTGTGTGTGCTGGTTTACTTACAGATGCGTGGGTGAACTGGGTGTGCCTCCTCTCTCCTGACATCTGTTGTGCAGAATGTGAGTTCCTGCTTGTAGCTTTTGGTGGCTTGCTACTGGAAAGCGGTATGCATACGGGGCTCCTCTCAGACGGTGTCACCTTCGGCGTGAGACGGCGAATGGCTGCCGTCGCCGGGCGTTGTCAGCGTTTGTGACAGAGTGGGATCTTCTGGAACTCTGCAGAGGGACGGAGGTGGGGGTTGTGCAGGGGCTTCAGGCGAACTGACAGATTCTTCTTCAGTGACCCTCAGCTCCGTCACTTGAGCAGGAAGGAAGATGGAAGGAAAAAATGTCACATCTTGAGACATTTATCTATTCTCAAGGGACCACAGCTGACGTCATGTGGCCGTTCACGCACAAACACAATCAGGTGGTTTTATTGCCGTATGTGTGAGAAATCACAACATCAGGACACTGCTGCGCTACTCGGTGCAAAACAGAAAGATAAAAATAAGAGATGAGCAAATATAGGAAGTAAGAAAATAATGATAAAATAATAATATAAAGTGGCGATACTTAGAGAAACGGCTACAGTATACGTACTAATCAGAGCGAACAGTTCAGGTAGCAACACAACACCAGGCCAGGTGACTGGAGTGGGCAGCCCTAGGATAGTCGTTCATGAGTCCAACTGCAGAGAGGAGGAAACTTGTTGTGGCGAGAGGTTCTGGTCCGAATAGATCTGAGCGAGTCAAGACGACTCGGCGGTTATCGGACCTGCACGCATCAATGTGAGATGTACAGGTCCTGTAAGGAGGGGAGTTTGCAGCAGATGATCTTCTCAGCAGAGCACACGACGCGCTGCAGCTTCTTCTTGTCCCTGGTGGTAGCTCCAACGTACCACAGAGTGATGGAG
Organism: Nothobranchius furzeri; assembly: GCF_043380555.1. Lineage (NCBI taxonomy): Eukaryota > Metazoa > Chordata > Actinopteri > Cyprinodontiformes > Nothobranchiidae > Nothobranchius > Nothobranchius furzeri. The sequence continues at coordinate 33,980,257 of NC_091750.1, read as the reverse complement.
GAGGTGAGGGTGGACTAGAGCTGCCTCATCGACTGGACTGGTTGGTTGAATTTCTTTAGCTGCCACAGGAAGTCCTCTGCTGGGCCTTTTTATGATGCCCACGTTTACTACCAGGCATTTTAAACCCTTGACTTTTACTAATAATTTTTATTATGTATTCTTTTTTTATTGGCTGTGATTTTCTGCTTTGTTGTGTACTTTTAATATTTTAATGGGATGTGGATCTATATTGTTATACGTTTTGTTTAATGTGTATTGGCCCTCATGTGACCCATCCTTGAGGACAACACATGCAAACTAGCCTCAGGCTATAATCTGGTGTGTTTACATGACGTAATTTTTTCCCACATGTATGTTCATTAACATACACTGTCCTAAATAAATAACCAAAAATAGCAACTTCATAAGTGACCCTTCATGTCTGTTTTATTAAGGCCAGTTTTGGATGGAGTGTTTTTGACCAGATTGTTATGGTTATGTTACGAAGCCACCAACATTTTTCAACAACTCGACAGCATTTAATTCTTTTTCAACAACATTTCAGTGGATATTTCTGGAGATTAATGGTTAAAAACTACACGTTGTCGCTTTAATGCATTTGGATTTCTAAACCGTTCGCTGTGTCCTTTATATCTGCACCAGCTGTGATGGCACTGGCTATTTCCTGGAGTCTTATCAGTAGATGCCTCTAATCTACTTCTGTTAATCTCTTTCCACCAACACAGAAAACATTTTCATTCTTTTTTAGTAGCTATTTCATCGAAGACAGAAACATATTTTCATTGAATTAAAAAAAATTGTATTTGTTTTTATATTTATTCAATTTCCTGAGGCTTATCTTGCTGGGGCACCAGGAAGATACCTCTTTGTCACCAGAGGAGCTTATAAAGGGACACGTCCTTAGCTGTGATAACATCATTTTTTGGTTTTCTCTAAGTCGCACGTACATTTTCTCATTCACAGCTCAGCCACAGTCGGACCTGCCCTTGGAGCCACGCTCAGCCACATTGCTGCTCCGTCCTTTCATGCATTTCCTTCATGACCAGCCTGCTTCTCCCCGAGGGAGTTTGCTTTTGAATCCTGCTCTTTGTGTGACCTCCTTCTTCCCTTTACTTCTTGTTCTTACCTTTTGCCTGTTGCTCATTTATTGAAATGCTTTGAACTATACAAGGGAGGCAACAAGCTGCTGCTTTTCAATTGAAAAATGTCCATACAAATTAGATCATAAATCCACGTTTATTGTTTAATTTTTTTAATTGAAGCCAATTTTCTGTTGGGATCTTCATTAGCATTTATAGGTCTAATAAATATATTTCTAATAAGTATTTGTTTAAATTATATAACACATAGGGCAAACCTTCTTAGGGTTTTTTTTTATTTTATTTTGAAAGTCAAACAGAATTTGCAGGAAAAAATAAGATTTTGAAACTACAACAAAATTATTTAAGTGATGTTTATTAAAATAATTCAGCCTTTAAAAATAGCTGAAATTCCATTAAGGAGCTTTAAATGAGCTTTAAATTTTTGTACATGTTAAAATGTTTCATTTTAGGACAAATTACAAGAAATCATAGAATAACAAATATTTTCATTCATTTCTTTTTTTTAAAGCTATTCAGCATTTCTGCCCACTCAAGGATTTCAGTTATGTTTAAAAAACAGTGGGTTTGTTTTTCCATAAGCAAAGAAAAATACATTTTAAAAATGCAAATGCAGGCCTACACATGTTCAAAGCACCTGCACATCTGAATGTTAAAGGATCCCTGCAGGACATCCCATCCACTGTTTGATTGCGAAACCTGCTCTGGTGAATGACTTCAGCGTGTGGAGGTGAGCTGCAGCAGCCTTTACTCTGGCAACAGGTTTTAATCTCTAGATATTCTGCATGAGACTTCACACCATTATTGACTTCACACTGTCATTCATGTATTAGTGCATCACTGTCACACACACACACACACACACACACACACACACACACACACGTTTAACCTGATTAAACTCCTCCAGGGCAAGAGGTGTGGTAAGATGTGTGTGCAATGTGAATACACCTGGAAGCTCTGTGGCGATGCATCAGCTGTGTGAGTGTGTGTGTGTGTGTGTGTGTGTGTGTGTGTGTGTGTGTGTGTGTGTGTGTGTGTGTGTGTGTGTATGTCTCACCCACATTCTGACAGACTGCCTTAAACTCGCAGTCTCACAAAAATCCTCTCTAGTCCTTCAAGCCAAATTAGGATTTCTTTCATGCCTGGCGTTCACCACGTCTCCGTGTGAAATACCAGTGAAAAATCACCGTTATTGGGTTCAGTGTGCTTCCTGCAGGGTTTGATTGCACAGAAATGATTTTAGAATAAAATAATAGTAATAATAACAATGAAATCCCCTTTTTGCAAACGTCCTCTCATTAGACTGGAGAGATGCTGCTGCCTGCTTTGACTACGTCCCCTGACTTCTTGATTAAGGATTCTGAATGCATTTTCTCGTGACCCTTAATAACAGCGTGTTCTGCTATGATTGTCTCAGCCTGTTATGAATTACAGCGTGAGCGTCTATGCGGGTCTGTCTCACGATATTACTCGATCTTGAGTCATTTCCGCTCATTTTCCCCTCAGCATCAGTTATCTCCATGCTTATTTCAGCGCTCTTTGGGAGTTGGTGCTGATACGGGAGTCGGAGGTCCTTTTTTGCTGTTATCCCTCTTTCCTCACAACCGGAGGAAGAGATTTGTGTTGTCTGTCAGGGCACTAAGCTTCGTGACGAGTGAGCTGTGAAATATTAATGAAGAAAACACCTTTGTGCTGATTGACAACACAAATACCACCAAAAAGCTGAACGCACATTTTCTTCTTCATTTATGACAAAATATTTTATTTTTACAAACTTTCCTGCCTACTCATCATCTTGCATGTTAGATTATACTTCCTCATCTCCAGTCGTCACACTAATGTGTGCTTGTGCATTCTGAGGTTATGTGGCTCTAAAAAGTCTCGGTGGTATTCAACAAACTGAGTCAGAACTTCCTTTTTCCTCCAGGTTGACCCGTTTTACTGACCCTTTTCTGCAGCTGCCTATTTGTCTGCCGTTGAAGGAAGACATTTATACGAGGGTGTTTTTTTCCCTCCTTCTGGAGGCCTTTCATTGTCTAACAAGTGTGTTAAAACTGCCCTGCTTCAGCTTGTTTCCACCAGACACCATCATCGTCAGCACCAAGAAGCTACATCAAACTTCCTTTAAATATCCTCTTATTTCTTGTGTGTGTGTGTGTGTGTGTGTGTGTGTGTGTGTGTGTGTGTGTGTGTGTGTGTGTGTGTGTGTGTGTGTGTGTGTGTTTACAGTTTAATGTGTTTGTAGGATAGGATATGTAGCCTGAACCATCTGGCACCACGGACTAACAATGCAAAATAGCTTCTGGCTGCAATTCATTAAACTGACATAAAATATACTGTTCATCTAAAATGTTCACCCACGTACAATGTCCCTCTTGAATAAATAAAGTAAAGTCAACAGCAGAAGGAGCAACTCGCTGGTCAAACATTGAAGAGGTAGAGATGCAGTGGAGGTTGTTATCAACTGCATAAAACATTTAAAAAGAGAAGAAAATGCTCCATCTCACATCTCTACATCTACTGTTCAGAGAGATCTGGCCTCATTGTAGCCGCACACATTCAAGAAGACGTCTAAATCGGTGGCGGCTCCAGAAATGCTTTTCTGCAGATGCTATGAAGGAGCTAGTGTTTTTATTGAGGGTGCTATGAAGGAAGTGGCCGTGCGTACCTGTTGTTCTCTAAAACACCTTCAACACTAGCAGATACACATGCGTGCACAACACCTCAACAACACCTGAAACAATCATTAATATACATCATAAACATATGAACAACCACTGACTTTTCCATGAAATCATAAACACATACAGCCACACAGAAAACCATCTATAGTGTTGCAAGGTTAGCTAACGTTAGCGTTAGCATTTCCAGCGGTAGAACCCTGGACTGCTGCGGCGGTTGAGGGTCGACTCTCTTCATCCAGATCCATACGTGTTTGTGGGTCTGAGATAACTTCCAAACATTCATTCGTTTCTGACTGAACCCGTGTGGGCAACAAACACCGATCCATCTTACCACTAACGCTACCCTTCACTCGTTCACAGGTGGAAAATGAGGTCAAAGGTTAACATCAATTTCCTGTTTCGGTTTAAGTTTTTACTATCTATATGATAATTTACTGATTATTTTTGTTTTGTTTGTTAAATATTATCACATCCACATGTTACATTAAAATTAAGTTGTAAAAAAAAAAATCTAATATTTACTCGGGGGTGCAATGACTAGAGCCCTGCACTGAAGCCCTAGGCCCTCGGGCCGTCGGGCCAACAACTGTGTAATCACCTCGGACACGGGCCGGGCCGGGCACCTTTATTTTCAATCAAATTCATTAAAAAAATTGAAACACAAACGCAGCAGTAGAGCCCTGCGCGGGACTGTTTTCTTCATCCCGCTCCTGCCCGCTCCGCTGAATTTCTGACCATTACCGCCTGCAACCGCAACGTGTGTGTTACACTCCCGCCCGCACCCGCAGCGTGCATGTCTACTCCCGCCCGCAACCGCAAAACTCGGAGAAATTATTACCTCACAATAAAAGAGATGTATTGAGTTTGCGTCCTCTCTGGTCCTGGAGAAAACATGTCACAACCCGCGGCTCTTCCATCCATCTGATGCGGCTCTCTGTGCTTGTAAAATAATGAATGGATATTTAAATAAAATGCTTTATATTTTACTGAATTAATTTTATATCTGTATGCCAATTCTATGTAAAGATTGTCTGCATAAACCTGAGCAGGCCCAACCCGGTCTTACTGTGAGACCGGGTTAACGTGTCATGCTTGTGCGTAATCATCTGAGCTGAAGAGATTCTGGGATTCTCCTCAGACGGTTCCTGGATGTGTTGCCACATTGGAGACAGGAACAAGCGCTATTCAGCCAAAGTTTCATCATCAGGGAACATTTTCTAAGTGACAAGTCTCTCTGAGAGACAGGGTTTGGAAAACACTCGCTTCAGTCGGAGGAACCTTCCCGCATGCGCTCTGGTTCTGCAACGCGCTCCAAGCCAGTCTCCACAACTTCAGCTCGCTGTGGACATACACGCTGACAGCGAGCTGCGCTGAGCAGTGTCCAGCTCAGTTGTTCAGATGGGAATCTTTTCTTGGGTGATTTAGCTACATCTGCGATGTGCGTAGAATAAAGTGTCAGTTCGTCTGCATGCGTCGGGGTAATTCTTTCTATTCTTTCTCCGTCAAAATGAACGGTCAAATACGGGAACTGTCCGGTCAACACAAGCCCTGCTTTTAACTGTTCTGTTTTCTTGTGAAAATTGTTGGAAAGAGATATAATTTAACTTGATTAACACCAGAGCCAGTGCGCCGTTATCTCCGTGATGATAAATGAGGGAAAAACAAATTGATCGGATCCTGCACGTCTTTTAACACATTAGTCAAGATTGAAGCACTTTGTTTTCATTTAGTTGGTTAAAAAAAAGCCGGGCTCGGGTCGGCCAGAGAATCCTGAAAATCTTTTCGGGCCGGGTCGGGCTGGGGCTCCACCCCCTCGGGCCGGGCCGGACACGGGCTCAGATTTTAGGCCCGTGCAGGGCTCTAGCAATGACTAATCCAGCGGTAGCTATAGCGCCCTCTAGCGCCCTCCCTGGCGCCGCCACTGGTCTAAATGTTCAGAAAATACACAATACTGTGAACATTTTCTCCTAATTTTAATTCTATTAATGGTCTTCAACATTGCATGCTAATTTATGTCATGGAGGCTTATTGATGAATCCACAATTTGCAGCCTGCAGGTTGTGGAGCCAAATTTAACTTCAGTGAAAGTCAAGGGCATAGGAACGAGTTTAATATTGGGAGGGGGTGGGGGGGTGGGGGTGGGGGGGCACATTTTGGAAATCTAACAAATCTGTTGTAGGTCAATATATAGGTCAACCTCACTGAAATAAATACATTTAATGATTATTTCTGATTCTAGCGTGCCACTGAGTGTTTCATGCAGGCTGAACAGGAACATAGTCTCCTACCGCTATCTCCTGCATTAGCTTCTGATAGAAAATCTGATAGACTGTGAAACTCCAGGATTAGAAAGCCTGACAGATGTGACTCAGGGCGTAAGGCAAAGCCCAGAAAGACAAGAAAATAACTTTTATAGCCCAGTTCGCTAACATTCTGGTTTTTTTTTGATCGGGGACCCATGAGCCAGCCAGAAGGGGAGGAGACGTTGGCTCCCCATGAGCCAGATCCAGGTGATTACGGGCCAACGTGGACATTTTAATTATAAAAAAGCTGTTTATGTGTCAGTACTGTTTTATTTTTATTTAATACTGTAAATGTAGGATATATGATCTTATTCATATGGGTAGAGATGTGTAAACAGATTTAATACAAGACTAAAGCTGTGAATATTCAGTCTGAATTGATCTGACTCTCATCAGAATATTTTAAACTACATCAGCCAACAATGCTGACCAACAATCAGAACAATCTGTTTGTTTCTGACAGAATGAAAAAAGAAATAATTCACTCACAACAACAGCTGGAACTACGTTGTTATTCAGACGGACAAAAGAATGGGCAGTTCTAGGATTTGCATTCAGAAGTCTGACCGCTGAGGGGAAGAAACTGTTTGTGTAATCAAATGTTTGTGGTTTTATAGGTTAAAAGATCTTTTATTTTTCTGACTTTTATCTGACCAAAATAAAATCTTGTGGCCTGTTCAGAAGGACGAGGACACCTGTAAGCCAACATTCACCTCATCGTCTGTCAGACACAATAAACTAGAATCAACGCGTCCAAAGAACGCGCACCTCCTCTGAAGGACAGCCGTCCCACAAATTTCGAAAGCGCTGACATTTCTTACATGTTGTCTTTCTGCGCAGAGGTGTGTTTTCATGCTAAGATCTAAAAAGCTTTTTGTTGTTAGTAGACCCATAAGTGACTGCTGAGTGGTCTAAAAAAGCCTCCAAATGATTTTCAAGCATATCCTCCGTGAGAAAATAGCAGCTAGTTTGTTTGGAGGCGACTGCCACAGCAAGTTCTACCAGAGAGCTGCTTTTAGTGGAAACTTTTAACCTTTGTGTTGGTTTGGTGACTCTGGGACACCGCTGGGAAGCTCAGGAGAGGAGATGCAAAAGCTGGTTTTTTGCAGGTGCATCAGAGTTTATGGTGCAGGAATGTGGATTAGTGTGGAAATCTTCAACTTAAAAGTGTTTACTGATAAATATCAGGTCACGTGTGAACGATAAAGAGTATCTGTTAAGCTGGATGGATGAATTACTTATTGTGCCATTAACATGAAAGGACCTTGTAATAACTGGATTTTCAGTTAAATCCAGGAACTCGTAACGACTTACAGCAGTCTGTCACACATTTATCGTTAGTGAAATTCATGAGAGGGCCAGTTGGCACACCAAACTGGTCCTTGTGGTAACTCTGGGAGCGTTTAGCCTTTAGCTGTGCATCAAATTGCTCCTTCATTCTTTGTCATTAAAAAACGACACGCATCACACATTTACATTAGATTTGAGAAACACAAACATTTCAGTCATTTCAACAAATTAATTTCAATGATTACTGTTTCTGTATTTTGAGAACAATTTAATTTGCTTGTTGTCTTAAGAAAAAATTCCTACACACCTACGTGAATGATTAATTTATTGGATTTTATATTTAAATAAGTTTAATGAATGCTTTGTGTGAACATGAACAAGATTTATTTAAGTGGGCGACGCCTTTCCTGGGTGGGTCAGTGGCCACCCCTGGCCACCCCTTTGGGGCACCACTGATTCTACTGCAGGAAAAAATAGATTTAAAATAAAAACATAAACAAAATAAAAAATCTGTGTTCACATTTAGAAAATAGCCATTTATCCTTATTCATTTATCAGTTTATGTGTTAAACATAATTATGATTATTATTATGTTTCTGGATAAAAAAACAGTTAAAAAATATAAAGAAATTAAAATTTTGCAAAGGTGAGCTTGGTACAACAATCCCAGAGTAAAAGTAGAATAATAATAATAATAAAAAAGTGATGATTTATCAAAACATTTATAATTTTAAATTACTTTTCAATATTGTTGAATTTAAATTAATTTAATAAACTTTTATTTAATTAAATGTATTTCACCCACAAAATTTGCAAAGAACATGTGTGGAACAGAAGTTAAAACTTGATATCGATTCTGCATTTTTTTTTGCTTCATCATAATAAACACATGAAAAAAGAAAACAATAAACAAAGCGCTGCAATATTCTTCCTCTCTGACTTAATATGAGCTTAACAATTTTTTCTTTTATTCATATTCACATTTATGCTCCAGTATGCAAAAAATGTCTCAAATGAGGAAATAATGAACACAGATGTAGTTTCCTTCCTACACAAAAACAATTACACAGAATTTTTAGAGCCTTGCAGTTTAGAAGAAGTTCTAATAATCTTTTTTGTGTTTGTTTGCTGCAGCGTGAAAAAGAAGCTGCATTATTGAGATAACGGTTTTAAACCTAGATGAAATAATAAAGTTTAAGACCAAAAGACTTTGCTCCATGTTTGAAGTCAAAACAGCAAAAACAAGGATGCTTTTTAAAATCCAGGCCTGCCAGCTCTGTTTATCTGCTCTCCAGGGAATTTGGATGTCAAAGTATGTTTTTTATTTTCATTATTTAACATTTACTGGCGCGGTTTGGGTCAGCAGGCAGCCCAGAAGGTTGTATTGCTGAAGAAGGGTGTCGGTTGCATTGTTCATGCATGCGCGGCTGGTGGCAGACGTCCCAGCATCCCTGGCTGAGCATCAGGGATTCACACTCACATGCACATGGCAGAGGCTCCTGCTCCCTCCATGATATCCTCTCTCTCTCCCTCAACAGCTCAAGAAACACAACTGCAACCACAGTCAGGTTTGGGAGTGCCGTGCCTTCCCCCTATTTTCAGTCTGGTGGTAAACCAGCACAGTTCAGTTCTGCTTCATGCATCGTTTCCTTCTGCAGGTTGAAAGTTATCCTCGTGAGAAAAATCTCTTTTTCTTCGCTCTGTCGGATTTTTCTCCACCCTTGCGGCTCCGCTTCGCTTTCCTTCGGCCTCCGTCTCGGCAGAGTCACACACACTTTGACAAAACCTCAAACGAAAAACTTTATAATAAATGTCATATGACTCATTTGGTCACAAGCGAACATATTATGAAAGGAAATGGCGTGAGTTTGTCTGCGGTGGGATTTAATGAGAGGCTTTTCATAGCCGTTGCTCGACTCAGCAGTTGCTGTCAGCCTCCTGCTTATTTTCTGCTCCAGACTCGTCTTTGTCTGCTCGGTGAATCACATCCTCCTTCCTTTTCTCCCTGCTGTAGGTTGTGGTTTGGTGACCTACTTGTTGTTATTCAGTGAGTGTAACGCTTTCTGGCTCGTCACCTCTTTGTGTCTCACAGACTCAACTGATTTACACAGAAGTGTCTCTATTGCCATCAGCAAGTCTGCAGAAAGGCAGATATGTAGGATTGAGATTATCCACATGGGATGCAGTTTTGTTTAATTTTAGCGCCCCCTAGCGTACGTTAAAGTAAATGTGGTCAAAAAAGTGAAATGTATCTCCTCGCTGTGCAAACATCTCAATCTAACTGCTGAAATGTCTCCTCAGCCTTCATTAGTGTCCATCCTTGCTGCTCCGCAAGAGTGGTTCATCACTAAATTAAACAGTTCAGGTGTGCTTATGTTCTAAAACATGCAGGTAATGTGTTGGAAGCAGACTGCAGCGCCAGGTATGCAAGCTCACATTTCTTAAGTCTACAGGTGGTGGCCCGGCATTCTGAAGTTGCAAATGCAGTATTCTGTAAAGGGTCATTGTAGCACATACTGGTTCAAGAAATGATTTCATAATCTGAAAAAGGTAAGTTGTATCCCTTTATTCAAAACCTTGCTCCATCCAGAGAATTCTAGATTTTCTCAAAGACCTCCTCCCTGTAGAGTCTGACTGGGAATCATCCAGAAGAAGGTGACCGAGATGTAACCTAGTCAGACGCCTGAGCCATCTCCGCTGACTCCTGTTGATGTGAAGAAGCAGCAGCTCATCTCTGAGCTCCTGACTTCATCTTTATGGTTAAGCCTGCTTGTCCTGCTAAAAGCTCATTTCAGCTGCTCGCATCCACATCCAGCCTTCTTCCCTTTGTATTTATGTTCAAATCGACAGTTGGACTGGGTTTTGGTCAAACAGCAGTTTTGATGATTTATTATATTCAGTGTTCTGAGTTAGTTTGGGTTGGAGAGACGTAGATGCAAGGTAGAACCCAGACTGAGTTGTAAACCTTCATACAGCACATTTCCTGCTGTTTCATGTGGGTTCAAATAAACCACAGCAGTGTTACACAAAGCTGGCACGTTGTCAAACCCAGTTACAGATGTGAAATCATGGCAGCACGCGCCTCAGACCACTCTGGTAGCAACACTGTGCAGATGCGCGGCGATACCTGCGTCACAATTGCTCTCATCGATTTCACGCTCCTTGAGCATCGAAGCTGGTGCTCGCAGGTCCACTCGTGGTTTTGACGCCACAAGCTACTCTCCAGGCTTCTGTTTACCACCTGACATGTCTGTGAGCTTCTAGCAATGCCGCTGGAGATCTCCGTCACCTCCAGCACGCACGCACACACACACACACACACACACACACACACACACACACACACACACACACACGCACCTTAAAGGTGAGCATGTCCGAGCTGATACGCTATCCTCTCCACAATATCTGAAATCCTTCTGGCAGTTTTCTTTAAATGCATCTTGTTCCATCAGCATGTGGAGGACTCATCCAGATTTTGATGTAGAGTAAATTTAGATTTTTAATACTGATTTTTAAAGATTAAGCTGTTTTATTTAGTTACAAAAGACGTTATACAAAATTCATCGTTTCGATCCTATTATGCCACCATGTGGATCTCTACTGCCTCTATAAACACCCCAAACCCAAACAAAAATCACCCGTCTGTTTTCTGTCAAGAACTGAGAGCCTAAAATGAGGCATTTCAAAAAGTCCCTGTTTGTGATGTCACAATTGGCAAAATTAGAATAGAACCACCTCTCACGTGTAAGAGGGCTGCTGCAGGTGGAGCAGCGGCTCTACTCCTAGGCCCTCCCTGATATAGGAGCTTCTCAGCTTGTAGCAGTGTGAGTGGGGGATGGGTGGGCGTGGCCAGCTCCAGCTTGTTTTCTTAAAGTGACATAGCCCTGAAATGGCTTATTCTAGAAGGTTCTGGAAATGCTAACAATAAAACTGCTGAGCGCTTCATATGAGAGGAATGTAAAGCAAAGAAATGTTAATCAACAATGGAACCATTGTAACTGAAGAAAACAAGCCAGAGCCTTTAAAAGCAAACTTCTACAGATGTAGCTTCTTTTCCTAAAACATCCCCAAACAAGATCATCATCAGTGTTTCTGTCAATAACATGAATTGTTTGTTGTGTTTTCGTCACCTCATCTGTTTATTTACCTTACCCAAAACAACAGAGAAGCCATTTATTTAAATGTTTGTACTCATGAAGGGTTTTAAAAGCATTCTTCTTTTATTTATATATATATATATATATATATATATATATTTTTTTTTTTACAATAAAACAAATTTCATGCAACCAAAAGTGTTTAACTGCATCACTAAAACGCTTTACAAACCCTCTGGAAACCACAGCTTCTCTGTTGGCGGACTGCAGCCCAAACGCCTCAGAGGAAAACCAGATGAGAACAGAAGAAAAGAAAAAAGTACGTTACTTGAAATTCCATTTGCCTCCCTGTTGCCCGTCCCGGTCGGCCAAAGGGACGGTATTAGTTCGGATTTTCTTAACACATCAGTGACTTTAATTGGGAAGCGGTTTCATCTGGGGGCTATCAACGGGGAGTGTGTGGGATTGGGAGCCTTGTTCTTCAGGGGTAATTTCATCGGGATTGCCTACAATTGGCTCTCCTGCCCGTTTCCATTACCCTCAGAACGGCTGCAAACATAAACAAGGTGAAATGAATGTGACTGTGGTGAAAAGAAGAGCTGAAGGGGAGCCACGAGGAGTTTCAGCTGCCAGCGCGCACGGCTGAATGAACAGAGGATGTTTGAGGTTGTGTGTGATGTCGTTATTTATTTCTCTGGCTGTAAACTTGTTTATTAATCTGAGAAAATACACACACTAGATGTTTCCTACATGCCCGCATGCAGAGACAAATAAACATTTTGCTGTTAATCAGGTTGAAAATCCTTCTTTACATGAATTTATCAAATCATATTGTTACATGTTGAAACTGAGCAAAACACGTTTTACCTGTGCGGTTTTGCAGATTATTATTATTATTATTATTGTTATTATTGTTATTATTATTATTGTTATTATTATAGTTATAAATTATTTGTTATTGTTAAATTATTGTATTATTATTATTATTATTGTAATATTACTATTATTGTTATTATTATTGTTATTATTATTATTATTATTATTATTATATTATAGTTATAAATTATTTTATTGTTATAAATTATTGTTATTATTATTATTATTATTATTATTATATTATAGTTATAAATTATTTTTATTGTTATAAATTATTGTTATTATTATTATTATTATTATTATTATTATTATTATTGTTGTTGTTGTTGTTGTTGTTATTATTATTGTGTAAATTGTGTTAAAGCCATATTTTTAGCATTTTAAACGAGGACCTGTGTGCAAGTTAAAACTCAGCGTGCTATATTTTAGAAAGCTTCCTGAATGGCCTCAGTTCAGAGAAATAAGAAACGTGAGGGCCCACCTTGGTCAATAGTACTCCTTTGGGTGATCAAGTCAACGGCTGCTTAACATTTAATCATAACCGTTATTGCACATTAACATGACTAAAAAATACAACTTTCATTACAAATTCAGAAAACATAATGTTAATAGTAACCCTTAAATAAAACTCAGAGAGACGACTCCTGAAGGAATGTCAGACAAATATACATAAACGTAAACAATCTGATCTGATAAAAGCAGAAGCTCACGCTCGTTCGTTTTGGGATCAGGGATAAATCTTCATGAATGAACCAAGAGGAAGCAACGGCGTTTTCAGTGGCGCTGCAATGGTCTCTCGGGGTCACAAGCAAAACAGACCTTCTGTCCGACGAGGACACGCAAGCGTGGCGGAGCTGTCGGGAGGGAGGGATGCAGAGGGCCCCTTTAGCAACTATAGCCCATGTTAGAAAACATTGCCGCAGTGCCGCAGCGGCATCAGAGAGCCTTAGGTCGGTGTGCACAGACCATGACGGTAATGTTGCGTTATCGTGTCCTTTTTTACAAAAGATTTGGTGATGGCGGTATGAAGGGGGTTTGGGGGCGGTCTCTGAGACAGAGCTGTCAAATGAAACCGGTTCCCTGTCTCATTACTGTTGTGGCTCTGACTTGGTTCAACGTTTGTCCGACCCTCTGGGGTTCCCTAGTGCCCTGGCCTGCCAGACTCCTCCTCTGTTTAATCCTGTACAGAGAACGGGTCTGGGAACTCTCCTATTCAGATAACCCCGCCCCCTGAGAATTCTAACCCAGCCAATCAGCGCTGAGTAGCGTATGTCACACACCACAACGCTGAGTTTGTCATAAACATGGCGACTGAAGCGGAGTTCGCTGCGGCTCTTTCCTCTCGTCTAAATGACTTGAATGTCTTTAAAACCACAAGTAGACGCGCTAAAAGCCTTTCTTCTAAAAAAAATAAAAGATGTTTGCCAGACGCCTATTTTTACTACAGCTAAACAACGACAGCGTCGCATGGTACAGTCAGCATTTCCGTCTTTTTTCTGAGTGGTTCTTTTTGAGCTGCCTAGTCCCGCCCCTCATATGCGTCGCAGCCCGTGAGTCGCCAGACTCTTTCTGTGTGCAGAATTAAACGGCGGACGAGTCTGGCAGGCCAGGCTAGTTCCCTAGTGGCCTGGGGACCCCCTGCTGGTGCTTGCCTGCAGGTTTCTGCAGGGCCAGCTTGAACTGTGGCTGTTCATGACGTTTTCTACCAGTAAGGATGCCTCTCACTTTTACGCAGTAACAACTGGCCAGCTATCACACTGACAGTGTTGTAATGTCAGCAAGCAAAAGGAACAGTACGTTTTTCTTTTGTGAGACGGTTTCACCGTGAAGCTGTGTCGGCAGGAATCCACGCTGCTGATGAAACTTCCTCCCGACATTCCCACAATGCTTCCCACTCACGTCTTTTTGCTGCAGTCGCTACCATCTGGGAGACTTTTGTTAGAAGAGAAATCCTCCCAGCTTCTGCTAAACATGCAGCTTGTTGCTGATGACCCCCCCCCCCCCCCTTTGAAGTTTTCTCCAGAGAAGACTCCACACTTCACTGTCCTTCAACATTTGTCTCTCGTGAGTCTCCGTATCGCGCAAAAAGCATCATGTCTGGTTTCAGAAACAAAAGATGGTGTGTGTGTGTGTGTGTGTGTGTGTGTGTGTGTGTGTGTGTGTGTGTTTTAGAGACGTGGGGGTTGGATTTTCTACACAAAGAAGAAAAAACAATTAAATCAAATGGGAATTAAGACGTGCTCGTGTCTATTTCACACTCCAGCTGTTGGCTTGTGTTAAGCAGCAAAGCTAATTAATTCTGCACAGAAATAACGAAGTTGTATTCTTTGTTTTCATGCAACACGATGACGACTGTGAGGAACGCCTTCACTCTTCAGGATTCCTTTTTCTCATGTACTTCATTTCTTTTTTAAAGCTCAGTTTAAGAAAATGCCAGAGTATTTGTATTCTTTTGGAACCCTAACTAGTTTACACAGGTAATGCAAAAACACATGTTTGACCCACTGTTATTTTTATGACCACCTGGGAACAATGGTTTCCATATTTAAGGTGATTTTTGTGATTTCTTTCCAAAAGTAGAACTACCCACACGTCCCAGGTCACAGAATAGAAAAAGTTTTCAGTGAAACGAGACGTCAGCAATCCAGGAAGCTCCTCCAAGCTTTAATCGGCTGCTGAAAGGAGGCAGACATAGTTCACATCTGTTTTTATCCGTGATGTGTGCCCAGCAGCTCACGAATGCTGCTGTTTGTTGAGCCCCTCGTTCCTGATTTGCACAATTAATTTGCCCTCTGTTGTGTGAATGTGCATAATCAATGCTGTTACTAATTAGCTGTATGTTCAAGGCCACCCGGAAGACA
This sequence comes from Nothobranchius furzeri, assembly GCF_043380555.1. Taxonomy (NCBI): domain Eukaryota; kingdom Metazoa; phylum Chordata; class Actinopteri; order Cyprinodontiformes; family Nothobranchiidae; genus Nothobranchius; species Nothobranchius furzeri. The sequence continues at coordinate 33,965,040 of NC_091750.1, read as the reverse complement.
GTAGGTGTCCTTGAGTGCTCAACATTTCACAAGATTCAGGTGCAAATGCAGCACATGCAAATTAAACCCTTCCTATTGGTGCAGCACGTTGTCATGAATGCGATTTTATGGGTTTTGCACACCCTGCAGAATATTAATTAAGAAAAAATCTTAATGAAAAGGGTAAGAAAAGTAAACCTCAATGTGAAAAACAATAAGAAAGCCCTGGTCCAGGAGAAACCTTCAAGCTTAAGCAGTCATTTTATGGATGCGGGTAAATTAATCCTGCTAATTAAAGCTTTTAAAACAACCTCAGCTAGATAACTAGACCGCTGACTTTTCTTTCTGTTGTTTTAAACTTACCAGCACAACATCAAAGCCAAACCCCAAAAGGATCTCAACCAACAGCTGAACCCACAGCGACACTACGCTTGCAGACAGATGCTCGTCCTTTAGGCTTTTAAAGGGGACATATTGTGCTAAATGTGTGTCTTTGCTGCCTCTATAAACTCCCCATAATTCCCCGTCTGGTTTCTGTCAGTGTTTGGTTTTAGGAATTATGTCATCTAAAACCAAACAAAAAGTCCCCATTTGTGATGTCACAAACAGGGAAATTAGCATAAACCCAACTCTCAGGTGTAAGAGAGAGCTGCTGCTGGAGGAACAGCAGCTCCACTCCAAGCCCCTCCCAGATATTGGATCTTCTCAGTTTATAGCAGCCTGATTGGGAGATTGGTGGGCGTGGCCAGCTCCCGCTTGTTTTCCTAAAGTGACAGAGCCCTGAAACGGCTCATTATGGAAGGTACTGAAACTGTAAAACAGTTCTAAAACAGCTGAAATGATTTTATGTGAGAGGGATTTTCAGCATAAACATGATTTGTATTGACCGCAGGCCTATTGTAAGTCACATATCCCCTTTAAATGTATGCTGTTAGTGAAGCAGATACTTGGTCGGTTTACAGGCAGTGTGGGTGATGAGCCCGCTGATTCAAAAATAATAAATAAGTAAAATAAAGAAGAAAGTCCAGGAAGTTGTTTTTCTATAAACAGTTAACCACGCAAGACTGGCGCTGACAACACGCTGCCACTGACACAGAGTGATCCAGAGATGAATTTTTTAAGATGCAGAATCACACAGAGGGACAAGGTGAGCACGCTGTCCTCATGTTTGACTCTAACAGACATAAATGTGTCGTTCCATTACTTTTATGAAGTTGTTTCCGTCCTTCCACGGTTACCGGTGACTCTTGTGCTGCTTCCCTTTTGCATATCCCACATATAACATATTCTTGTTGCTTGCCTTACGTTCAACACACTTACGCTTTCCCACCTTTTGCTTTTCCACTTTGACACCAATTAGCAGCCTCTTCTTTATTTATCTAAACTTAACTGACTGGATTTTTATCCCCGTGGAAAGCCAACGCTCCTGGTGGACGGATGCGTTCATCCTAAAGAGTTACCCACCAGCACCAGTTACTGCCACCTTCAGATAGCTTCGTCTGCCTTTTAATGTTGCGTTTCGTGAAACTTTAGGCTGCACAGGAACAGGTCAGGACATCACATTCATTCATGCTTGGGGTTCAGCTGGGAGGTAATGAGCTGATTAGACATTTGCTGACTTGTGTGAGAGGTTGTTCAGGAAAACACAAACCCTGAAGGTTTCTTTTGAACTTTTTGGAAGGGCAGACTTGAAAATGAGGATGGAATTAAAATTTTATGAGTTGGAGATGAAATTAGAGTCCAGTTTGCAGAAATCACAACCTTGAATAACAGATTTTGAACACTTGTGAACACTTGATATCCTTGATTTATTAATTATCAACACAATAAGAAAAATAATCAGTACAATTAAAATCTAATAATATCCTGTCAAAAATAGATTTGAATGGTTTTACATTTAAATCTTTAAAGTAAATTAACCAAACAGATAAAATTTTGGTACATTTAAGCCATTTAATCTATTGTGCACAGCAATAGAAACACGGATAACCTCTAAAAGAGGGAATTCCAATCATGTTCTCAAGTTTGGAGTTTGGAGACTTGACCAGATGAATCAGCTGCATCCTGTCTGGATGCAAGGCCTCGTTAGTTCGTCTCTTGCTTGTTTCTATATGATAAATGGGCTCAGAAGTATTAGTGGTGCTGAGAACCGACATCAACACGCGCAGCGGCACGATGGAGACATGATGACAGAGGGCAGTCATGGCGTTCCTTTTCATCTTTTTTATTATGTCTGACAACATTATGAGATAAAAAGATCAGCGGCAGTTTCACCAAAGGGAACGTGTTGTTCTGAAGTGTTGTGGAATAAAATACAACGTATTTGACTTTGATGGCAAACGACATCATGGGAGAGAACATCTGATTCATGGAAACAACACGCTGGTGTCCTGGTTTAGATTTCATCTTTAAGGTGTCTTGCTCTATTGTGTCACCTTTTTTACTATTTGATCATTTTGGTTTGTGTCTCTCATCGCTCTTGTTCTGGATTTGTAATCATCACAATCCCTGCACTTATTCCGTCTCTTTCACTGCCAGGTCTTTGTGTTGTTGGCTCCTTACTCTCTCACCAAAGCGGATTCATTTGCTCCAGATTTTCTGACATTCAGCTCATTAAAAGGAAAGTTTTAATCACCAGGTCGTTTCATCTCGTGCCTGCATTTGAGTCCTCAGTTCTCCTCCGGCCCACTTCCTGTGACAGTCAGCCACAAACGCAGCAGAGTGTTCGCTAAGAGGGTTTGTTTAAAAAAAAAAACAATAGATGGAAATTAAAATGTGTATTATGTTTGGTCTGATACACACACTGAGTCTTTACAGACTTTTGGTGGAAATTTTAAAGTTTGGGACAGACTTCATGAAACTAAGCAGTCGAATAAAGAATGGTAACAGGACCCAAACTGCAGACTGGCATGCAGGGAAATCACTCAACGCTGATTTAGTGTTAAAACAAATCTAATCTTTTGTTAGAGCAGGAGAAGAAAACTATAAAAAACCGGAACATGGTGATTAGGAGAATCATGGTGAACAACTATGGCAGCAGCAGGGCTGGTGACGAGACAGAAGACGACTGAAACAGAAGAGACTGAGAAACACAGGAGCATTTAACTGCTGATTGCAGAGGAGGTGCAGCTGGGTAGAGAGGAAATGGACTCATTAATCAGATGAAAAGCAGGTGTGACAAACAGATAAAGGAAAAAAATCAACACAGAAAATTATGCAAAAGAAAAACTAAATGAAATAAGACAAAACATTACCTGACAGTTCCTGCTTTAGTGTATGTGACGTGTTTGTGCACCTAGGATGTGGGTCTGAGTCCTGCCAACTCACCGGTGTAAGCTCCATATGTTTCCCTTTGAATGGGACTTTTTTTAAACCGAATGTTCGGCTAAGATGATCACTGGCATCACGGGCAGGCTCAAAACAAAGTGTTCTCGGGGCCTTAGAGCTCCACTCAGCCCCATGCAGGTCTGGTTCTCTGAGCTTTTTGAAGACTCTTCTGGTGATCACTAGTTGTGATCAGCTGTGCACGTTGCACAGGAGAGAGGAAAGGTAAAGCCTGATGTATGCTCCTCCGTCTGCGTCGGTGCGGTGACACGCAACGCCATTAAGCGTCAGCTCTGCGACGGGCTCACAGAGGGTAACGGAGACATGCCAAAAATTTAAACATCCGTCGAAAGTGATGGAGACCGCAAGCTTGTGATTGGTCAGGATGCCGCTTCCTGTCAGTTCGTCACCAGCGGCACTGTAGCTCTGTTAAAAAGTAAAAAGATATTTAGCGGCAGACCCAGAACAGATTGAAGAATGCATCACGGAAAAAGTCTGAGAATATGAACATTTATTTACCCGTGAGTGAACAAGTACAAAATACGGAGAAAACGTGGACAGGAATGATGGGAAATGTGGGTTCAGAGGTGATGACTGCACAAAGAGGTGGAGGAGAATGAAGGTCTAATTTGTCTATGTTTTAAAGTCTCTGAAACATATAAACACATTAGCATGGACGTAATTTTGGGGGTGGACAGGGGGGACATGTCCCCCCCCACTTTTTCCAAAGTCAAGTTTTGACCCCTGCACTTTTTACCATCCAAAAACAATGTTACGCTATATTAAATTGACACTGGTTGAGCTCTAGGACCAAGCGGAAAACAACCGTTTGTGTTGAAGCCTGTTTCCCATTAGAACATACTGTAAAGACCCCCCCCCCCCCCCCCCCCCCCGTGTCCCCTGCACTTCTAAAGTGAAATTTACGTCCATGCACATTAATAAATAAACTATCGTGGACCAGATACGTGAGTGTTATGGTGGCTGGACACCACAGAAAAGCGCTACGCCCTCTGTTGTCCTGGCAGGGAATTGCTTTGCAAAGTTCTGTTTTGAATGTGAAAACCTGTCCGACACACCGTGTGTCTCTCTCTGTAGCGGAGCTCATGGTAAAGTATAAATCAGGCTAAAGCAGAAGTATTTTACAGCGCTGTCCATGGTGCTGGAACGGGGAGCAGAAGATGCACCATCCGCAGTGTTCTGGCTGGAACCCTAACAACAGCCTGATAGAATGACTTCGTCTTCATGAAACCTAAAATGCTCCATATAGAAGACAGCAGCTCTTCATCAGGAGCGCGAACGGAGAGCTGGCCCGATCACAAACAACATGTCAAATGCCAGGTTTGACTTTTAACATGGAAGGCAGGATTAGTAAGGTCCCTATGTCCTGAGTTAAGTTTTAAATACTTCCAAATCTAAGTCACAACTTTATCCTGGTGACTTCCTTTCCTGTTCAAACAGAAAGTGTTTGGTGTGAACATGAGTGAGCCGGAGGGTTACTCAGTGCATAAGTCAAGAATTATTCATCTAATCCTAACCACATTTTCCCACAACAGGGAGCTTGTTCCATTTCTTACAACTACAACCTTGTTGTCAAGGTCATGCTGTGAATTTTTACTCATGTTCGGCTGTTTGGTGAATTCTGGCTTTCACCAGGAAGCCTGGAAATATCACTTGTGCTGATTGGATATTTAAAAGCCCAAACACACAAATGTTCAGGTCTTTTTGGGTGATGTGTAACTTCAGAAAACATAATAAATATGAAGGGAGAAATTAAAAACTACAATCTAATAAAGCTATTCTAGAAAGCCCAACAAAAATCCATCTTTTCCTCCTCAGGAGCGTCTTCTTTACTCTGTTAAATCAGAATTCTGATGCTAGAACGGTTTCTCTGTGTTGTAGGACCCCTCCTCCGGGTTCTTTTTCTCTAAACTGGACTCTGCTGCAGTTTCACTGCAGCTCCGCAGATACGTGTGTTCATGAGTGAGAGGAATCTGAGGCAGGAAGAAAAGCATTTGGGCGCGAAGGATGTGAGTAGATTTACTGAAGAGTCTTTGTGTGTTTGTGTGTGTGTGTGTGTGTGTGTGTGTGTGTGTTCTTGTACATACCACATACTGAGGACCATTTTGAAAATGTTCCCTACAAAGTGAGGACATTTTTTTGGTCCTCGCTTTTTTAGAAGCATACCAGAAGCTTACTATACCGGTTAGAGGTACGGTGTGAATTAAGTTGTAATTAAGGTTAAGTCTGGGAATAGATCAGGATTGGTTATGGGTAGGGTTGGGGTATGGGTTAGGCATGGTGAAATCACAAAAATTAGTTGAAGTCAATGGAGGGTCCTCACTATGATAGAAAGACAGGCATGTGTGTGTGTGTGTGTGTGTGTGTGTGTGTGTGTGTGTGTGTGTGTGTGTGTGTGTGTGTGTGTGTGTGTGTGTGTGTGTGTGTGTACAACTGACTGTGTGACTCACATGAGGGAGGAGAGAGAAAAAAGACATGAAGAGAAGGTAAAGCCTGAGAAAAACCCGTCCACCCTCAAGAAAAACCTCAGCAGTGTGTTGAGCTGAATGTTAATGACTCCACTGTTACATACGGGGGATTTTCCATCTAAACACACACACACACACAGAGACACACACACACACACACGTGCGCGCACGCACGCACGCACGCACGCACACACACACACACACACACACAGGAAGGAAAGCCTGATGCAGATCTTTCTTAAACCGATCATGAGCTCAACAAAAGAGACAAAAGTGACGACGGCCATTGCTGTTATCTACTGGTCTGTTATGTCGGCGTTGTCCTGCAGAGACGAGATGTTTCACACTCAACAGTCAGAATGCTTTTGAAATTAAGTAGTTTACGCATGAAGCATTCGTGAATGACTAGGAGTCTGGATTCCAGCTCCAATAGTTGCATCTGGATTTACTTTCTCTCCACGTTCAGGATAGGACTGGAGGAAATGCTGTTTTTGGTCTAGTGGCCAGAAAAGTTCCACTTAGCTGATGTTTATCAGTTTTTGACTTTTCTTACACTTAAATGTTTCCAATAAAATTCTGCATCTGACAAAATGTAAGTAAACGCAAAATTTCAAAAGATGATTTAATTAATTAAATCATCAATTAGGAAGCTTCCCACAGTGCTGCCCCCCCCTCACAATATCCAACAGCCCAGTGTCAATGGTGGACTCATTCAAGTTCTTGGGAACTATCATTTCCAGGGATCTGAAGTGGGAAACAAACATCAACTCCATCGTCAAAAAGGCTCAGCAGAGGATGTATTTCTTACGGCAACTAAGGAAGTACGGCCTACCACAAGAGCTGCTGATCATCTTCTACACTGCTGCAGTCGAATCCATACTTTGCTCATCCATCACTGTCTGGTTTGGGTCAGCCACAAAAATGGACAAATGCAGACTACAGCGTATTATTAAAACAGCAGGAAAAATCATTGGTGCCCAACTGCCCTCTGTCCAGGAACTGTACACCAGCAGGATCAGGAAAAAGGCAGGGAATATTGTCCAAGATGCCACACATCCTGCATCTACTCTCTTCCATCTCCTCCCATCTGGCAGACGCGATAGATCGCTGTACACAAAAACCACCAGACACAAGAACAGTTTCTTTCCTTCAGCCATTTCTCTCCTGAATCTGTCGATTCTTTTACCGTCCTTTTACTATAGTTTTTAATACTTATTCAGTATGCTTATGGATATCTGTGTGTGTGTGTGTGTGTGTGTGTGTGTGCGTGCGTGCGTGTGTGTGTGTGTGTGTATATATGTATATATGTGTGTGTGTAAATGAACATCTGTGTGGGTATACATGTTCTTATGTGTTTTTAGGTATTTATTTTCTTATTTATTGTGGTTGTTGTCTGTTTTAGAGAGCGAACATCTACCGAAGACAAATTCCTTGTAAATGTACTTTTACTTGGCCAATAAATCTGAAATCTGAAAAAAATTGAACAAAGCTCTCCATTCCAGCCTATTTCCATGTGAAATAAGTATGGTGATGCATGTCATGAATCAAATGTGATTTATCAGCTTATATGAAAAGCTGAGCTCAGTTTCGTGGGCCAGATTGCTGCCAGACCTGTGGAATAAAGATCCAAATTCAATAGAACCTGCCTGACAAAGTGGAAAAAGGCTAAAATATCTCTAAACACCACACAGGCCTGATTCATGTGCACCCAGAAGACATCTTAATGGTCTATTAATAAACAGACAAATAAACTGTTTCCTATAAGGACAATCTGAGTCATGAGCGGGACCACACTGTGTGTTTCTGGCTGTCGCACAGGCAAGCTGGCTTTCTCTGTAACACATGTCACACACAGAAGCTGTTCAGTGTGCTTTCCAGGAGCAAGAACAGCAAAATCAACATGGCAGCATGATTAAAACACGCAAATAAATGTAGATCTAATAAAAAATACAAGTGAAATTCAGATTTAAGAATGAGACAGAAGGCAAATTTAAAGGGGGAGTAGGTAGAGCGCAGCATAAGAGACAATCGTTAATAGTTCTCAATTTTGATTTGAACGTTTCTAGAGCTGGGGCACCTTTGAGGTCACGAGGGTTAGGGTTGGTGTTGTGTGCAGCACAGTAGCTAAAAGCAGCTTCACCCTGTTTGGTTCTGACCCGGTTCTACCAGCTGGCTGCTTCCTACGGGTCTCAGAGCCCTGCTGGGGTGTGTACTGCAAGGAGATCCAACATGCAGTTTGGTTCCATGATTTTATGTCTTGTGTGTTAAAACAGCATTTTGGTGTAACATCCTCGTCTGGAAGGTGTTGCATGAGTAAAGATGGAGTCGAGTGTTTTACTCTCCTGCCATGTCACATCAGGCGTTTACTTCATCAAGGTCTCTTTAGTTTGATCTCTTTTCACTGCGTCCTTGGTACGCACCTCATTACGACAGTTTTCTCCTCATTTCTTTTCCTGAATTACTTTCTGTGACTTGCTCATTTTTGCTATCGTTTTGATTTACCATCTTGTTGCAGTCAGGCTAACATACCGCATCTCCATTGTTTTTATTCTCGTGTTCTTAAACAAACCAGTCGTGTGGTTTTATGGATGACTTTTCAATGAAAAATGTCAAAAACGTGTGTGACTTTCATCTGCAGAGAGTTCCTTTAAACAAAGACACTTTTCTGTTTTGTTTTTCCTGATAAGTTCAGTTTTTGCCGGTCAGCCTTTTCATGGAAAAACTTGGTCATTTTAATCTGGTTGGAGTTTTTACAGGACGACGTTGGAGGAAAGAGTCACACAACCTTAATCTGAGGTGACATGTGAAAGATGGTTTTAGCATTTCCTAAGCAATTCATTTTGTTTCATTTAAAGTGACAACATGTACTTTCCCTAGCGATAGGGGTCAGTACATACCTAAATGATTGCAAGCAAACAGTATTTTTATGTTTGAGTAAGACCTCTCCTACGGGTGGCCATTAGGGTCAAAAACCCTGGGAGTGCAACCTCCAGGAAAATGACAAGCACATCAGACTCCCGAGTGAAGAGGTAAATGTTTAAATCAACAATGTTTAAGATAGGGATGCAACGATACCACATTTTTCCAAACCGATACAATACCGATACTTGGATCTGAGTACTCGCCGATACCGATTACCGATACCGATACTTCTACCACACAAAAAAATGCAATGATATGGAATACAGATTTTATTTCCTTCTCTGCTTTCAACAGGAAAAGACTGTGAGGTAGATAAAAAGTAAAATATATGAATAGAAATGATCACAAAACTAAAATATTAGGTGAACAGAAATGATAAGTTACAGTGAAGCCATTTTCAAGCAACTGCATTGGTATCGGTTCCTGGTATTGGTTAACTTTTACCGATACTGGTATCGGTATCGGTGCATCCCTTGTTTAAGAGTGGTGAAAACCCGTACATGCATTTTGACCTCAGAGGCTCCTGTAGAAAGTAACATGGTGTCTAATATGGTGCTGCCCAGAGACTTAGACCCGCTCCCATGTATGTTAGACCTGGTTTTTATGGTCATATGTTACAAAGGCGCCAATGTTTTCCAACAACTGGGCATCATTTAACTCATTTTCAACATTTCAATGGCTATTTCCAGAGGTTAATGGTAAAAACTACACATTGTCACTTTAATACAAATAATTCAACAGTCAAGTAGTAACTTTTACAAGTTCACATTCATTCCTGTGTGCCACAAATCTGACATAAAATTAAAGTTTTTTGTCTTTTCTTTTAAAAAAATCATCGAAAATCTAAAAATTTTTTAAACCTTCAAACTTGCACCATAAATGAGATTACGGTCCGTAAATGTGCCTGATGGTAGTTTCCCCAACAGGTTTTTCTCTATGTTAAAAACTTTTACTGGAGGAAAAATAACAAAACAAATTAAAAACCTGACAAGGAAAATGATTTTTTCCCAACAAATCAACTTTATATAACACTCAGAAAGACAAACATATATATAGTTTTGCAGTTCTTTAACACATACCTGTGTCAGTAGTTGCACCTGGAGCATCTCAAGGTCCGTTATTAGAACCCCAGCACAAGAGAGATTTAGCGTACACACTGATAGATTTACTGGCATTTCTTCCTTGACTGCGTGAATCCACGAGCCCCGACACCATCGCAGAGCAGAAGCATTCAAAATTGCACATTTGCATAATGGCATATTATGTTGTTTACATCTAAAAGGGAAGCAACAATTAGACACGGGCTGCCGAACTGGGGGAATAACAGGACACCTGGTGAGATGATGAATGACTTTATTAATTACTTTTACTTATTTACGATAATCTGATGGAAGTCCTGCGCTTTAGATGCAGAAGATAAGCGCTGCATGGGGTTAGAATGTAGGAAATTCCTCCTGATGTTTTCCAGTCAGACCCAGTCTGTGGCTCAGTAATGCCAACTGTTTGGGGATTAAATAAAAAACAAATACGAAAAAAATTCAAACATTCTTTTCTGCCATTTGGCCAGAAATGCCACTTTGTGAGAATTCTGCAGCTTTTAAATGCCTTTAAGTTTCTCAGCTTACGTTCAGGAAAAATAAAATGTCATTTAAATGAAGGTTCAGCATCAGTTCAGGTGATGCACAAACCCCAGGCAACTCCAGGCAAATACTGGAGTTCAAGCTGTTTTAGTCAAAGTATAAAAACATCTTCATGCATTATCTCTTTAACTGGCAGGGGCGTGTCCAGGGAGTGGCCTGGGGTAGCAAATGCCACCCTTGTAATCTGATTGGCCACCCCAGGTGCCACCACACAAATTTATCTTTAAATAGTCTTTTTATTGTCCACAAAAGCTTGGGGTAAAACAAAAAAAGCATAACCATTGGTGCCACCCATGCACAAAGTAGTGCCTCACATGGGCCACCCCATTTTAAAAGATCTGGACACGCCACTGTTAACTGGTTTTCACATGATCTATTAGCTCATAGATGAGTCACAGCGGCAGCAGGTTTCGCATCTATATCAGTGAAATTTACTTAGTTATTGGCAGATTTATGGTCTGTAGATTAGCCTTGGTGGCCATTCTTAATTAGATTGAATCCAAAAGTTAATTAGTTGTTTAACTGATTCTGAATAGTTTGTTTTAGTGGCAGGGGGTTGTTTATTAAAAAATAAATGTTTAATCTGTAATAAAAGAATTGCAACTTCAACAAAATACTATTAACTAATGCTAATAACAATGATTTGTTTTTGGTCTGCAGCAATATTATTTTTGTATTATTATTATTACTATTATTAATATTATTATTATCATTATTATTATAATCATTATTATTATTATTATTATTATTTTATTAGTTTAGTTTATTTCAAACTAAGAAAACATACATACTTTTTTAAAAATAGCACAAACAGAATAATTGTCATTATTAATATTATATTATAATAATATTAATAATTATTATTATTAATAATAATATTATTATTATGATTATTATTATGATTATTATTATTATTATTATTATTATTATTATTATTATTATTATTATTATTATTATTATTATTATCATTATTATTATTATTATTATTATTATTATTATTATTTCAGTGGTAGTAGTATTAGTGTTAGGATTATTAGTAGTACTAGTGTTGGTAGTCGTATTAATAGTAGTAATGATAATGAAGATGGTAAATCTTATATTTTTCTTGTCTGGTGTTTGTTTTAAAACCTAATGGAACTACAAAGTACGTACTGATTAGATGATTACTAATAAAAACATCACTTCTTGTGAGCTCTCTCATTTTTTAACCTCCTAGGGAAATATTTTCTTCTGTGTTGGTTGCATCATCTGTCGTAGTTTCCTGTTTCCTCTCAGATTGAAGCTCTGCAGACGTTTACCTGGCAGAGTTGCTGTTGAAAGGTTTGAATCCATGCAGGCCAGAGTGCCAGCATGAGCAGCGTCTGGATGTCAGCTGTGTGTCTCCAATTATGAAGCTTTATGGAAATTTCCTCAGCGTAGAGTGACCCACTGGTGCTGTTGAATTATGCACGTCCCAGTCCTGCTGCATACATTCAGCTAATAAAAGCAATCAAATGCACAACGAAGACCTTGTTAAGATGCACAGACTGGTCTGGAGAGGTTCGAGTGCCTGCTGGTTCCTTTCTTTAACTATAGTCAGGGGCACACCTAAGAAATGCTCATGGGGGCTAGGTGAGGCTAGTAGAAAGTTTGGGGTGGCACACTACATCGGTCCCTGTAGTAACTGCCTGCAGCACCGCTCCTTCACTCACCTCAGATTAGAGAAAAACAAACATTTCAGAAAACGACAGTTTTTCAAACAGTCATTTCAGTAATTTTACAATAAGAATATACACAAAAATTCCTGGGATTGTGTGCATGCTGGGGGGCTAACAGAGGACCGACCTCACCACGTTTCCCTCACTGCCGTGCCGAACATCTGAAGGTGAGGAACTTCAGCCAGAACGTACTTTGCTCCATCATCCACAAAATCTCCCCCACAAACAAAGAAACCCCTAATGAGGCCTCTCTGTTAGGAAGCATTGTGATTCCCAGCATTAGTGCGGGATCACGACGAGGCGGCCATCTCTCAGCAGAATATAATAATGAACAGTCATGTGCGTTAATCAGCGGGGAAAAACACAACAGGCACAAATTGGAGACTTCATTAGTTTAATTTGCTGTAAGGACTTTATCTTTTCACCGTCTTTGTCACAAACAATCAGGGAAAGCCAACTTTCTTCACCCTCCCTCGACAGTCACAGCCCACCTTGGCATGCCAACTTGAGATGTGTTGGGAATGTGACGCGGCATAGCCAGCGTCTCTCCGACAGCGTTGCCTGAGCCAGCAGCGGCTGTCAGGTGCTGTCCAGAAACGGAGTGTTGATTCTGGAAAGTTCCCCGTGGAACAGCTGTCCAGTCGTAATGAGTTTGGAAGCGGCGGCGTCTGAACGTGGACAGAAGCCAACAAGCGAAAACCACTTTGAAAGGAAGTTGTTAGCGGAATAAAGGATTTGGTCCGGAGCTGCTCTGATCGGAGGAAACTAGGAGTAAATAATCTGTCGCTTTAATAACAGAGATTATATCTGACATGGCGGTCCTGAATCCCATTCAACAAGCAACAGTTTGGTTCTCTTTTCTCTCCACGATTCACGTGACGAACCTTTCTTCTCATTCCTCTCTCACCTGAAACAGACTTCAAGCACTCTCATTCTAATCTCCACAGCTGGTTCAGAAAATGTCAGCATGCCAATTAAATAGTATAAAATCACTGATATGGTGTTTACTACGCCTGGTGTCATCATGCCTCGGTTTCACACAGAGTCATGTAAACATCTCTATGTGGTCTGTTTGATATTTTGTGCAAACATGATTGAAATGATAACAAAACCGTTTGAATTTCTGTAAAAATATGTTCAGAATATTAGTGAAAATGTAATTTGGAGTCTGTTGAGTTTAGTCCCACGTGTACATGTTGATAAACAGGCTAAAAGGTTTTATCAATATTCGATTTAACTTAGAGAGTAAATGTAAAATCTGAAGCATGCAGTCACGTGAAATAACATTTCTTGGACAATTTTACTTAAACGATTTTGGAGAAATGACTGAAAAGACTGATAGTTCAGCATATTTCAGCTTTGTGTAAAATTTCCATTCTCCAAGATTGCTGCATCAAAGTAGTTTGATGCCAGAAAATAAGCTCCGAATTTAAATCAAACAACTCATTTTCCGTCCTGTCTCATTTGTTTTCCACAAGCTTTTCGTTTATCCCATCACGGAGCTGAGTTTAGCAACACCTCAGGCTGTGACTGACAGCGGCGCTTCATGCACACGCCGACACCGGAACTGAAATATAGACTACAAACTAGAAAGCAGATCAACAAAGATCACTTCGACGTGATCGGTGCAGCCCCACTGCACGTAACGGCTGTCGGGAGAACCAGCTTAACTGTACGATGACAACAGAAACATCCTGAAGGAGCAGACTGGACTTCTTTATTTCGTAAGAAAGTTTTGCTTCAAGCCTTTAAAACGTTGTAAGAACTTTATTAATGCAACCCAGTTTACTGTTTAATCCAGGGGTGAGTCCTGCAGGGATGCTATCCGGCACATTTAGTGGGTTCTCTCCTCAAACACGCTTGATTCAGTGGTTGAGTCACCTCTGCAGCAGCTCATCAGGCTCTGCAGAAGCCTGCTAATCACCTGCTGATGGAAATCAGGTGTGCTGAAGCAGAGTTGAAACTAAAACATGGAGGATTCCAGCCCTCCTGGACCAGGACTGGGCAACAGTCTGCCTTCTGATTTACTTCTGACAACATGTCCACTTTTACTGATGGCTTGCTTGTTCTGTAAGGAACTGGAAGTTTTTGGTGGGAAACATTTGAAAGGTTTTAATAACTGGTGAACACTGCAGAAATACAAAAGCACCACGGAAGAGTTCAATCCTCCAACCAATCAGAGCCTTTTATGCAAAAAAACTTCGGTTTAGATGATAATATGATATTCTTGAGTATGTCGTTAAGAAAATTACTTATTTTAGAACACATAACTCCACCTATTTATCCTCTAAATTCACATCTTGGTGGATATGGATAATATAAACTCAGAAAAAGAAAATACAAGAAGAAAACAATATATTAAGTTAAAGGGGACAATCTAAAACACTGCTTTGAATCTCTGAGAAACATAAGACTCTTTCTTTTGGCTTCCATCTGTCCCCGGAGCCTTGGCCACTCTAAAGCCCCTAAATGCTGTGAATAAAAGCTGTTTACCCCTCCCACCTGGCCAGGACATGTATATGCTAATGAGATGCTTCCTGATTGGTTGGATTAAACCAGAAGGCCTCAGACACTGGAGACTGCAGATGGAGAAGGGCTCCACAGTGTGACGTTTTTATGAGAGGCTTCTCAGACATGAACGTTTCTCTCTTCCGTTTTCAAAACTTTCTAATTTACATAAAAAGTAGGTCACACACAGCTCAGACTTTTAGGCTAGCATGCTAATTCTGACCACCCGAGCTGTCTTTGTTCACAATCAACAAGAAAATGTTGGTTTAGATTCTTGGTCCCGTTTAAGTCGTACATAAAATCAGCAATATAGAGATGAGATGATTGAAATCCAGCATGGCGTGTTCTCTCCTCTCGTCTTGGGCCTGCTCTTACAAACCACACCTCACCTTTATCTGCAGATTATATTGTCATATTTCCAGTTGATGTCTCCTCATCGGCATTCTCCTAAAGCTAGTGAGGAGCACTCCTCGTCTCTGCTCGTCTTCGATATCATGTTATTCTTTTGCAAGTCTAAAAATTCAGACACTCTTTCTGAAAATACCCAGTCCTGTCAGACGGCCTACCTGAATGCCAAAGCAACATAATCCCTAATCTCTGCTCAGGGAGGCAGAGATTTACCGATTTGCCTTTTCACACTAATGAAGGCTCGTCAGCCGTCCCACAAGACGCACAGCTGATATTTCCTGACAGGCAGAAATAGATTAGCCTGTCCATCCAGCTGCTGTTTGGCGTAAATACAGCCAGGCAGACGCAGATGGATCAGGACCAGCTCGGAAACTCCCCCTCGTCATTTTCCTGTAAAGCTCTGACTGACACCCTGTCATCACTGTCGGTTAAGCGAATATTAAGGCTGAGCAGAAAACGTTAGGAATGCAGGGAGACAGCTTATATGAGATGATACAGTCGCTGGCTCCGCCTGGTGTGTAACACTCGTTGATTTATGTGATCAGCGGTGATTTATGGCTCACTGTTCAGCAGCAGCACAACGTTGTTGTACGCAGGCCGAGTCATCTTTATGGTCCGCTGGCTGCAACAAAGCTGGGCTGTTATTGTGGGGCAGCTCCGGTAAAAGCACACGACACGAACCATGTGATGCTGCTTTGTTAGAAAATATATTCAGAACTGCAGGTTCGCTCTGTCCAAAAGCTCCTCTTTCACTTTTTTCTGTTTCAAGTCGTTCAAAACTGTTGAAAAAGATGTTTACTTTTATGTTTTTTAACACGATTTGCTTCATTCACACCCAGATGGTTTCATATAGCTTTTTTCAGGCCAAACGGCCCAAAAATGTTTGTTTTGTCTTTTGTTGTTTTAAAACTAGAAGATGTTTTTTTTTATTAATGAACCATAATTCCTATTTTAACGCTCATAGCCTGATGATGAGATGATGTACAAATTAAAATTAACACAATTTTTGTTTGAATCATTGAAAAATGTTCTCAAAATTTTAAAACAGGCAACAAGTTAAATGTCATTAACTGTAAGGAACAATTACTGATGCATATCTGTGTCATTGTAAATAAATAAATACATTAAAATAAGCAAACAAACAAACAAACAAATAAAAAAAATAAATACAAACAAACAAACAAATAAATAAAAACAAACAACTTACACTTACCATTTGTTGACAAGATCAGATTTCAAAGATGAAGCCATGTTTTGCAGAGGCTGTTGCAGAGTCCTCCTCAACATTGACTTCTAACTGATGGAATGATGTCTTTGTTAAAACGTTTGGAATCAGCCCAGCAGAGCCCAGAAACCAGAACAGGCGGTGAGAACAGATACGCGCCTGGATAGCCGAGAGTCAGATTGTGTGAGACTGAACCAATCAGCTCAAAGTTTGACCCAAACACATTAAACACCAGCGTTTCTAACAGAAAAGAGGTGTGTCACACCTTCAAGGAGTGATGGAGAATTATTTTTCAGTAACTAGAAGAAATTAGAAACGGAACAAGATTAAACACGAGGAGACATGACAACAGGAGCTGCAATCGTAATAATAAAGCTTTTATTGTATGAGAGGCCGTGTTGACTCATGTTCAGGCTTTTAAGAATAGAACCCAAAATAAATGTGGTTTCTAGTTAGAATATCAGCTGTGCGGGTATTTCTGTGTGGAGTTTGTAAACTTTACGAGGTTGTTTAATAAAAATGACTGGATGAAAAACCAAGTTCACCACTGTGACACGATCTTCTTATTAGTTGCTGGTTAACAGAATCCTGATGATTACGTTTCATGCAGATGGAACGTTTTCATCGAACATCCCGCTGAGTTTTGAATGCATTGAGAGAAAAATCAAACCTACGTGCACATTAAAGTGGCAGAGTGTAGTTTCCTGGCACTAGGGGGCAGTACATACGTTCCAGGCTAGTTTTACAGCAGATTGCCGTGACTGTGTGGTACCCTAACCCTAACCCAACCCTAACCTGTAGAGCAGAACATTTCCTCAGACTTTCCTGATCCTTCAGTTAATTCCATCCAGAGAATGAAATGCTAATTGAAGTTTTGACTTCAATTTCTCATCCCATCCTCCTCAATAGACACTCTTCCTTAGGCATCACTAAATCCAAGGCACTAAATCCACCATCTCCAAATCTGACAGCTTTTCTTTAACTATTGACAGCGCCACAGTCTCCCCCTCCCCTCATGTCAAGAGTCTGGGTGTCATCCTCGACAGCTCACTTTCTTTTCAAGCTCACATTAATAACATAATTCGGACAGCATACTTCCATCTACGTTCCATAAACCGTCTCCGTCCCTCCCTTGCCCCTCACACTGCCGCCATTCTCGTCCACAGCCTCGTCACCTCCCGTCTCGGTTATTGCAATTCACTTCTTTATGGTCTCTCCAACAAACTCCTTCATAAACTTCAACTGGTCCAGAACTCAGCAGCCCGTATTATCACCAGAACCCCTTCCTTTCACCACATCACCCCGGTTCTCCGACAGCTTCACTGGCTCCCAGTTAAAGTCAGGTCCATCTTCAAAATTCTCCTCCATACCTTCAAAGCCATCCATAACCTCTCTCCTCCATATATCTCAGACCTTATAAGTATTCACACGCCATCCCGTTCACTCAGATCTTCTTCTTCCATCCATCTTGGCGCACTGACAGAGGCGAGGCTGCCGAGCACAGGCACCACCGGTCCCTCCGACCACCACCACCAGCAGGCAAGGAGGGTTAAGTGTCTTGCCCAAGGACACAACAGCAGCATTCTCTGTCCGGTGCCGGGATCGAACCTGCAACCTTCCGATTACTGGACAACCCGCTCAACCTGTTGAGCTACTGCTGCCCTAATGTTGCTGTATGTGTAAAATGTGAACTCACTAAACTTATCATAAGATATTTTATTTTTTATGACATTTTATAAAAAACTGAGTACATTAATTGATAAATGTGATGTAAGAAAGGTAAAGGCCAAATATTAACCATGTTTGCTCTTTAAATGGTTTGTAATTGGGATGAAGTAAACATCTGTTGAGCATTTTAACGTAAATTAGTTTGATGGTGTTGATGTGCAAAGCCGAAACTCTAGAGGGCCCATCATGTGCATGAACACTGGCTGAGTGACAAAAACACGAACACCACAGAAGGGTTAAACACCGCTTTAGCAAACTTTAGACCTACAGACTCATCCTACAAAGAACCAATCCCCACAGAACAAGCAGTGAATGTTTTTGCAGTTTTCACAGTGATGACTGAAGGCAGAGCTCTCCAAAGGATCACACGTGCATCAGTCACACAACGTGTTACTATCCACCACAGACTGAGAGGGTAGGAAATAGCACTTGGTCCATCTGTGTCGATACTTGGCTGCGAACGCGGAGTCATGGTGTCACAATGAAACAGATTCTTTCACAATAGTGAGCTATCGACCGCGGGCTGTTACCTGGAGGAAACGCTCCTCTGAGGGGGAGATTTGTGTCAGGGAGGCAGGAGGAGGAGGGGCTCCATTGAGCTGCTTCTTTGTGAGAGGTCCATTTGTCAGTGGACTGTCTGCATCGGAATGTCGGAATGGATTTGAGCAGGAATTAGGAGCGCTGCTCCCCAATGGTCTGCTGACACATCTTACTGTTCTACCACCACACACATTCACACACAAAAGGGACAATTTTGGAGCTTGAAATTATATCTGAATATAAAATACTTTATCTTTTTATTACATTTTATAAAAAACTGAGTACATTAGTTCATAATCACAGAATTAACTTTGCCAACTCCGGGTTGGGGAGAGGTCCTACCTCAAGTGGAGGAGTTTAAGTATCTCGGGGTCTTGTTCACGAGTGAGGGTAGGAGGGATCGGGAGATCAACAGGCGGATTGGTTCGGCATCTGCAGTGATGCGGACGCTGAGCCGATCTGTCGTGGTGAAGAGGGAGCTGAGCCAGAAAGCCAGACTCTCGATCTACGTCCATTCTATGGTCCATTCTGGACAACATCTGTCCTGTCAGAACCAGATCAGTTCCTGCAGTGAACTCTAGTCCCTGGTTTAATGACAGCCTTCGCAGCCTGAAGCGCCACTGCAGAAACATTGAGCGTTTGTGGAAGAAAACCATCTCCACGTCCATCTGCTGCACCTAAAGGATCTTCTGACATCCTTTAACTCTGCAGTCAGAGATGCCAGGGTTTCCTATTTCTCCAACCTGGTGTCCCAGAGCAAAGGGAACCCCAAGGTGCTGTCTAACACCATCAGCAGCATCGTCTCTCCTGCCTCTCCTACAGCCTCCATCCACTCTGTTGCAGACTGTGAGAACTTTCTGTCTTTCTTTGTGGACAAAGTCAATCAGGTTAGATCTAGCATCTCTCCTTCAGCCTTATCGCTGCCTCTCCCGACTCCAACCAGGCCCATCATCCTAGATAGCTTTGCTCCTGTTTCTTTGCCTGAGTTAACCAAACTAGTTAACTCTATGAAGATCTCTACATGCCCCCTCCACATCTTACCCTCATCTTTGTTTAAAAGTGCTTTTCAGTCCATCGGTCCCAGCGTGCTCTCTATAATTAATGCTTCTCTGGTCTCTGGTCAGGTCCCTGCTTACTTTAAGAACGCTGTAATCCACCCGCTTCTTACAAAACCGAGTCTCGACCCCTCTCTCCATAGCAGCTTCAGACCCATCTCTAAACTTCCGTTCATCTCCAAGATCTTGGAAAAGGTTGTGGCTAAACAACTCACAGCTGCTCTTGATGAACATAACATCTATGATAGCTTCCAGTCAGGTTTTCGTAGAGCTCATTCTACTGAAACAGCTCTTCTTAGGGTCTCTAATGACCTTCTGACCCACAGTGCAGGGGACTGTTCTGTTCTGGTCCTGCTGGACCTGACTGCAGCCTTTGACACTGTTGACCATCACCTGCTACTGGAGAGGCTGAGAGACTGGGTAGGCCTATCAGGATCTGCTCTGGAGTGGTTCTCCTCTTATCTCTCTGAGCGCTCCTTTTCTGTGGCCGTCTCCAAGTTTAGGTCCTCCACCACCTCTCTTACCCATGGTGTCCCACAAGGTTCTGTGCTGGGGCCTCTGCTCTTCCTCCTCTATCTGCTTCCTCTTCAGCACATCCTGAGCTCCTTCAAAGGAATCTCCTACCATCTTTATGCAGATGACATCCAACTGTACATCTCCTTTAAGCCCCATGAGATGTCTAAGCTGCAGCTGTTACACACCTGCTTAGACTCTATCAAAACCTGGATGGTGGGAACTTTCTTCAGCTGAATGAAGATAAGACTGAGATCCTCACCTGTGCCCCAGACAAGCTGGTTAATAACATAAAATCAAATAAATCTTTCATTTACCTATTGTTGTACCTGTTTAAAATATACGACGTATCTCTAATAGCAAACAACTGAAAGATTAAAAAAAAAATTTTGTGTTAAAATAGTCACTCATCACGCAGATGCTAATTATTTTTTAAATTTTACAAATTAAGTAAAAAAAACATTACATTTACATTTAGAGTTTGCAAACTTGTTTGATTTTGTATTAGTTTAAAATTCTCAACCAGATCATTTAAACCTCAGATGTAATTTATAAACATTATTCTCATTAGAAATGAATTTGAATGGATAAAAACTCTTAACTGTTTTTTTTCTGGGGCTTAATGAAAGAGCTGCAAAAATAACATGAAAACCATTCCAGCCACATGAAAATAATACTGAGCAGCCATGCTTCTTAACCCTCTCAGCTCAAAATAAGTTTTGATAAAAGGACGAACAACTAAGTCCTTCAGGGGAACTTCTGAGTTAAAATGCTCATGAAACACGTATGTGGAGTAACCAGGTAGGCAGGTTTTAACGTTGCCTCCAGAGGGTTAAACACGTACAGCGTTTGAACTTGCTCAATAACCTTTTCCTATCTGCTCCTGCGGACCCGTCTGAGAGGCAGTCACGAGAAGGCTGCAGCGGAAGGGGGTGTTTCTCTGGACACACTCTTCATGTTGAATACTCACAATTGTACAATTTTTTTTGCACACACACACACACACACACACACACACACACACACACACACACACACACACACACACACACACACACACACACACACACACACACACACACACACACACACACACACACACACACACACACACACACACACACACACACACACACTTTGGGTCATCCTAGGAAGCTGCCAAGAGCTGCACATCCCCGGAGAAGACTCTGAATAATTGATTTTAACCAGGGAGAAGTTAGCATTTCCTCCTATTTCCATGTAGAGAAGGGTCTTCAGAAGGTGATTCAATAACTGACTAATACTTGCAACACTTTGTAAAAGTTTTTACAAGTTCAGCTTGTAGGTATGGTTGTACTGATGTAAGTAAATGCTATAAACCAGGTTAACGGTTAACCCAGATGTCAGTGGGCTTAAATCAAACAACCAGATCTAAAAATGTGAAGGAAAATGCAGAATGAAACTGTTTTGTGAGCATCAGATGTTCGTCACATAAAAGGTTTGCCATGGTCAAACACCTTAAGGAAAGCCAAAATGAAAACATCGTCTTCGTCTTCGTCTTCCTCCGCTTATCCAGGTCCGGGTCGCGGGGGCAGCATCCCAGTTAGGGAGCTCCAGGCCGTCCTCTCCCCGGCCTTGTCCACCAGCTCCTCCGGCAGGACCCCAAGGCGTTCCCGGACCAGATTGGAGATGTAACCTCTCCAACGTGTCCTGGGTCGACCCGGGGGCCTTCTGCCGGCAGGACCTGCCCGAAGCACCTCCCCAGGGAGGCGTCCAGGAGGCATCCTGACCAGATGCCCAAACCACCTCAACTGACTCCTTTCGATCCGGAGGAGCAGCGGTTCTACTCCGAGTCCCTCCCGAATGTTCAAGCTCCTCACCCTATCTCTAAGGCTGAGCCCGGCCGCCCTACGGAGGAAACTCATTTCGGCCGCTTGTATCCGCGATCTCGTTCTTTCGGTCATTACCCAAAGCTCATGACCATAGGTGAGGATTGGGACGTAGATCGACCGGTAAATCGAGAGCCTGGCTTTCTGGCTCAGCTCCCTCTTCCCCACGACAGATCGGCTCAGCGTCCGCATCACTGCAGACGCCGAACCAATCCACCTGTCGATCTCCCGATCCCTCCTACCCTCACTCGTGAACAAGACCCCGAGATACTTAAACTCCTCCACTTGAGGTAGGACCTCTCCCCCGACCCGGAGTTGGCAAGCCACCCTTTTCCGGTCGAGAACCATGGTCTCAGATTTGGAGGTTCTGATCCTCATCCCAGCTGCTTCACATTCGGCCGCGAACCTACCCAGCAAGAGCTGAAGGTCAGAGCTGGATGAAGCTAGGAGGACCACATCATCCGCAAAAAGCAGAGACGAGATTCTCCTGCCACCAAACTCGACACACTCCACACCACGGCTGCGTCTAGAAATTCTGTCCATAAAAGTGATGAACAGAACCGGTGACAAAGGGCAGCCCTGGCGGAGTCCAACCCTCACTGGGAACAGGTCCGACTTACTACCGGCTATGCGGACCAAACTCACGCTGTTTGACACGTCGTCAAAATGAAAACATGAGAAGAGTAATAAACTTGCCATGTAAGACTACCCCTAACCCTAAATCTCAATCATTCCGAAGTTTTCCAAGGTTCCACGTGAACTTGTGCACTGCAGTACTTTAGCATCAGGTGGTGGTTTACATTACTGCTTGCAGACGGTTGCACATTTTCGCTTCTTGCTGCTGCAGAACCCGACAATGTAAGGCAACCATGTTGTCAAATGCAAAAGGACAGAATACAGAAATATACAGTATGACATTCCATCCACAGGACAGGAATATTATCGGAGCATATGGCTACAGAGAAAAATGCATACATTAACGCGAGTTGTACCGGTGTCATGGTCTTTTATTAGATCTCATCTCGCTCTGACTGAACTCGGAGTTTGCTTATCTTTTTTTCAAACGGCTAAACTCCCCTGTGGTTTCCCGCTCCCCCTGCCTTCGGTGTTGTCTTTCATTTCTGGGTCATGAGAGGGAAAACAGGCATGGGTGTGTTTGATGTGTTGAAACCGTTTCGGTTGAAAAGGTGTGTAAATATTCAGCGGCTCGCTCAGGAGGTAAACATGACGAGGCTTTTCTTACCCTAGTTTTCCAGACTTTGATGTTTGGGAGACGACGTTCCCATTCCGGGGAGAGAGTCGGCTTTACGCTATTTATCTGATTCCCTGTAATCTGAGACCAGGAAGTGTCCACCCGTCTCCAGCGTAGCACCATCAGTTTGACATTAAAGTCGTTGGTGCGACAAACTCAGCAGCAAAAGATGGAGTCGTCTGCGAATGTTCAACTGCATTACACCAGGAGTGGTCTCAGCTGAGCCCTAATAAGCATTCACGTGATTTAAAGTCTGACCGACGGCAGTTCCTAATGGAACTTTCATTTCTATAAAACAGTTGGGGGAAGCCTCTGCTGCTGGCAGCATCACAGGGTTCCTGGTTTTACGTCGCCACAGTGTCATCTTTGCATTCAAAACCCCTCAAACCGCTCCATCTTACTTCGCTGTGGCTAATTTGCTGTTTAACTCACAGGTGGTGAATAGTTCAGTAGCAAAAATAAAGAAAAGGTGGATAAAATGAAGCAACTTGGCTCTAGAAAGGCTCTCTCCAGGTAAAAATAAAAACAAAATTACACAACGGGGGACTATTTATGTCATAAAAACAGAAATTCAACCAACTTCAGATCCTCATGGAACGCACTTCCCCATCTGCAGCTCTCTCCATCAGCAGCAGCTTTTAAAACAAGGTTGAAGACTCACTTTTATGGTTTGGCTTTAGCTCTCTGGGTTCGATGTTGTTGATCTTTTATGTGATTTTACTCCGTTTACTTGCTTGTTTTATTTGTCTTTGTTGATTTGATCAGTTTTAACTTGTTACTGTGCAGCACTCTGGTGGCATGCCTCATCCCTGTAAGGGCTTCTATACATAAAGATGAGGATGATGATGATGATGATGATGATGATGATGATGATGATAAATATAGCCATGAAAGCTTCTAACTTAATTAAAGTAATTAAGAATGAATCACGGACAGTAAAAGCATCACAAATGATAAATGACCCGCACTTGTGTAGCGCCTCTCAGAGTACGGACTCCAAAGCGCTTTACACTACAGTATCATTCACCCATTCACACACTCATTCACACACTGATGGTGATGAGCTACGATGTAGCCACAGCTGCCCTGGGGCGCACTGACAGAGGCGAGGCTGCCGAGCACAGGCGCCACCGGTCCCTCCGACCACCTCCAGCAGGCAACGTGGGTTAAGTGTCTTGCCCAAGGACACAACATCAGAATTCTCTGTCCGGAGCCGGGATCGAACCTGCAACCTTCCGATTACTGGACAACCCGCCCAACCTGTTGAGCTACTGCTGCCCCAATACAATTTAAACAAATGTGTCAAAACGATTATACAAACTAAAATGATCCAATAACATTTAAATAAAAATATCAATGTCTTATTTAATTATTGTTTTTTATTTCTTATATTCTGATCGTTCTGTCTCTCAGGTCTCAACATGATACTGAAGCCAATCCATCCATCCATCCATCCATCCATCCATCCATTCTCTTCCGCTTATCCAGAGTCGGGTTGCGAGGGCATCAGCCTAAGTCGAGAGGCCCAAACTTCACTCTCGCCAGTCACTTGTGCCAGCTCCTCCGGGTAATCCCAAGGCATTCCCTGGCCAGCTGAGAGACACAGTCCCACCAGCGTGTCCTGGGTCTTCTTCCAGTTGGACGTACCCAGAAAACCTCACCAGGGAGGCATCCAGGAGGCATCATAACTGGAAGCCCGAGCCACCTCACCAGGCTCCTCTCGATGTGGAGGAGCAGCGGATCTACTCCGAGTCTCTAAGAGAGACCAATGAAGTCATGATGATGAAAGAATGTAATTATGTGTAAAGTCCAGCAATGGTCAGTTTTTAGGTCCTTTTTGACCATCCAACATCTGGTCAAAAAGGACACGAGACTGCATTTCATTACCCTTTAAATCAGCCTGCCTCATTCCCAGCAGCTGGAACCCAGAGCCTGCAGCCCCGACAGAGATAACAAAATCAAACATTCTCCTCACAGAGCACCCTTCTTATCGAAGTCCCTTTGCTTCAAAGAAGAAAAGAAGATTGTAAACTTAAAGATGAACTTCCACAAATGAACATTTGTTTATTGCTACTTATAATAATTACAAAATAATGAAATGTTTCATTAATCTGTGCTCAATGAAACATGTTTCAGCATGTTTACTTGACGAGGTCATAACATTTGCACTCACACAAGAACACGTAAGGTAAAGTTAAATCCCATGACACATAAATAACCTTTGCCCCAGTTCAGAGCCTCCAGTATCGAAGAAGGCGTGTTTCTGAGGTTGTCTTGGTGATATCCCTCAAACTTGTCAACCTCTGGTTGGCTACACAATCATAACATGAGATCCTTAAAACTGGATCACTCTGGGTGATTCAGCAGTTCTAGAGGAAGCTTCAGCCCGGCCACCTGAAGCACACCTCTTCAACCCACCAAAGATTTTGACACGTCGTCAAAATCTTTTCGCACCTACGAAGCTGATAAAGCAAACAGTTCCTGCAGAACAAGCTGAGATTGTTTAGACTCCTTAAGAGTCCACCAGAGACGCGCGGTTCCATCCGTCTGTCGTGACTCAAGACATCTCTGGACTGAAGGGTCGGTGCCACGGTATTCTACAGCCCTCCGGTGCCAGAGGTCATCCGACTTCTCTGACCTTCGGATCCATCGAGAGCAGGGGTGGGCAATCCTGGTCCTCGAGGGCCGCTATCCAGCAGGTTTTAGTTGTTTACCTGCCCCAACACACCTGATTCCTGGATGAGTCACCTGTTCAGCAGCTCATCAGGCTCTGCAGCAGCCTGTTAATCACTAGCAGATTCAAACAAGGTAAAACCTGCTAGACAGTGGCCCTCGAGGACCGGGATTGCCCACCCCTGACCAAGAGGGTCTCTGAAAACGGGTAATGTGGACACACAGATGGCGTCTGATGTGGTTTTTGATAATAATCAACTCATAGCTTAACTCAAACCAAATTCTTTTACATCCAGAACGTAGCTCTCCGAGATACGGAGGCTCTGACTAACATCGCATTCACACACAGCTTTCAAGCATCACATCTAGTTCCATCCATCACAGTAGATGCTTAGTTAACTTGTCATGTTTTAATTGATGGTAAAATAAATTCTTACTTATCACAGCTTATTGGTCAGAAGTAGAGATAATATATCTACTGAGCTCTTGAAGCACTCAATTGACCAAACCCTACATATTGATGATGCCTCATTCTTCACGAAGGTCATGCTCTGGGTTTCCACAACGGTGAGGAATACAATGAAGCACATCATGTGCACAGGTTATTTTTTCTGTTTCTTGTAAAAAGTTAATTTTGAAGGCACACATCTTTACTGTAATGTTTTTATTTTATTTTTTAATTTTTATATTTAATTGTACTTGTACGTTTCCATGCACGCTTGCATTTACATAAATAGCTGCTGGTTCACCTGAATTTCCTGATTTTGGAACAAAATATAACATTTCTAATCTGTTTTATTCATTGAAAACTTGCATGATTCAGAAAGAATTCACAGATTAATAAACCTTCAGTTTATAAAATCTGCATCCATGGTGTGAGGTTTGTTTCCTGCAGGACATTAAACACATTCACATGACTGGGCAGAGCACAAACATGCAGTTTTAGTGTCACTTTATTATTTAAGAAAACCCAAAGAGCTCTTTGAATTTTAAAATGCACGAGAAAAAAAACATTCATGCCTAACTGAAAAATGTGACTCCTGCTAAAGAGGACGAACACAGAAGAGGGAGTGTTGAGGAGATGAATACAAGCCTACAGATCTAGAGAATGCATGTTTTGGGTCTGCAGTGCAGCTGGAGTTGAGAGTGTTGCTTTATTTAAAGATGAATCCATGAAAAGTTGAATTCCTTTCCTTTCTGGAAAAGTTTGAGAGGGCGGCACCACTCGGCCATGTTTATGAGCACAACCAGCCATGGGCTGATGGAGCGTTCTGGCTCCAGTGCTTCCAGATTTTGAAAGAGCATCACCTAATATAATCCACTTGTAATGCCGAACCACAAAAACCTAAAAAGCCCATGAAGGAAATCCTGAAACAACTGCATTTGTCTCTCCTTCGTCTCCCAAACCAAGAGGAGTTTTTTCTTCCATCTATCTGGTCTGGTTTGCAGCTTTGGCTCCATGTTGATGAGCCCAACAGGCCGGCAGCATCAGCCATAATTCCCTCCAATTGTTTCCCTCTGGTCACTTCCCAAGGACAGAGTTAGAACTGAAAATGTTTACTTGTTCCACGAGTCCAGATGGATTTGACTCTTTGGGCAGCATCACTGCGAGCTCTCCACTTACAGCCACTTTCTGTTTCCACTGATGAAAAAGAACATTTATTTTTATTACAAAATGGTGAAAACGTAAAAGAAAAAAACTGTAAAAAAATATTTACCTTTTCTACGGTTGACACAGCAGCTGGTGCCTGGCTGGATGTTACCAGGGAAAGCTGGCGGAAGAAGCCAGGGAATGCCACTAAAGGCTTGTGGAAGACACTACTGCTGCTTTTCTAGACCTGGCCAACCTCTCCTGATGATTTCATCAGTGATTTCCAGGTAGTGTGTCCTCCTGCCTTCGATTTGGTGGTGCCACTTTTACCCTGGTGCTGGCGTTTGAGAGTTGATCCCTGGTTGGATGGCAACACCTGTTTGGTGAGAAGGCAGATGTTCTGTGATCATAAGAGGGAGACAAATGGCTGGCTGTTTTTTATTCCAGTCAATGAGGGATTCTTGGTGATGGTACCAGATGACAGAATAGCCAGATATGTCTCCGGTGTTGTTACAGCCATTTGTACCAACCAGTGGTTGTCGTTAACCAGCAAATAGTTCCCAAGTGCAGCTGTATCTGCAGCTCACCGCTCCCCCAGGGGATGGGTCAAATGCAGAGAACAAATATCACACACCAGTGTGACGGCTAATGGGACTTTTACTTTATTCTTATAGAAAACTCAAGAAGCTGTTCCTTCTCCCCCTGCTTCCCCATTTCTGTCTCTGTTGATTCATGCAATGAGTCGCTTCAGTTCTTCATGGAAAAGGTTTATAACATTACAGCCGATTTGTGTTAGCCACCATGCCTCTTAACAATATTGTGAGATAATAAATAAATAAATAAATAAAGTGGGTCTCTCGCATTTGTCTAAAAACCTCCAATACAACACATTCTCACACCCAAAGCATCGAAACATGGCGCTGGGCGACCAGGCGTTTGTTACCTACACGTTGGGAGCTCCAGTGCATCGGGCGTCGACACGCTGTGCAAGATCATCGCTTTCCGACTGCCGCAGTAATGGGCACGGGAGGCGACAAACAACCACGATCAGAGAAAATCGTCGCTGTCGCTTTTATTACTTGACACACGGGAGGCCACTCATGGCAGCGGCCAGCGGCAAAGTCGTCGACGCGTTCTGTTCCATGGCAAAATCGAATCTTCCGTTGTTTTGATTGGCTGTGCCAGGTTGGAGGGAATTAAGTTTATTTTTTTATTTTTATTTTTTTCATGTCCTGTCTGGCTGTGAAGCAAACAGAACTGATGTCTGAATGCTGCTAACAAGCCTTACAGATTTACTCTCAGGTGGAGCATCAAAGCGTCTGCTTTTAATGTCACGCCTGATACTTAAAACTTTATTGCTATTGTTTCTGAATGCTTTGTAATTCCGACCAGACATGGAGACAGAGGTGAAAGAGAAAGGAAGAGACAAGGGGGGGGGGGGGGTCCACAAATATAAACAATCAATGATGTACAAGAGTCTGCTTCTAGACCTGCACAAATGGGACACACAACAATACATCAGGAGCAAGCTATCACAACCAGCAGCTGGCAGAGTCCCGGGAGATATCAGCAGCAAGCCCACAGGCCTGCCCGCAGCCCCCCCCCCCCAGCCGGCCAAGCCTGGAACCCAGCGACCCGGGACCCAGGGGCGACCACCCCCGCTGGGGACCCAGCAGAGCCCAGGGACCCAGACCCCACCAGATAGCCACCGGGATTGATCAGGCAGATGCCAAAGATCTTAAACCCCCGACCCGGGAGCCGCGAACACTCAGGCAGACCAAGTTAAAGTTAAAGTCCCATTAGTTGTCATACACACAGCTGTGTGTGAAATTTGTTCTCCGCATTTGACCCATCCCCTGGGGGAGCGGTGAGCTGCAGACACAGACGCGCTCGGGAACTATTTAGTGGTTTAACCCCCCCAATCCAACCCCTTAATGCTGAGTGTCAAGCAGGGAGGCATTGGGTCCCATTTTTTCAAAGTCTTTGGTATGACCCGACCAGGAATCGAACCCCTGATCTCCCAGTCTCAGGGCGGACACTCTACCACTAGGCCACTGAGCCCGGACCAGGCACTGCCGCATGTGCCTGCCTTCTTCCTGGCAGCATACATGTCAGGACCCGACCCCCAAGGCCCCGCCCAGATCCCTTCACGGGGCCGGCCACCCCCACACCCCGAGCCCCCAGGCTCCCACCCAGACCCACTCAGGGGCAATGCAGCTGCCAGGCAGTGACCCATGGCCACCGCCAACACCTCCAAGGGGCCCCACTCACAACTGTCAGTAGTCCACCCACCGAGGCAACCCAAGCACCTCCAGAGGGGGGCAGCAGCCCCCCCAGTCCCAGACACCCCCAGTGAACCCACCTCCAGGGAACATCCGGATACTCCAAACTCAGACCCTCCACCCCCCCACCCACATCATCCCGCAGGACAACATCAACGGCCCCCCACCCTCGCTATGTGATGGAACCGATCAAAGGAGCCCAGAGAGATTGATCTTAAGTAGAAGCAGAGGCTATATCAAGTGCAATATGATCTAACAAAAGATTTCTATACTGGTTAATGCAGAGACTTTCTCTATTTTTCCAATTCAAGAGGATAGTTTTCTTAGCGATGCATATGGCAGTCAGAACCACGTGAACCAAAGATGTTTCAATCAGGACATCGTCCAGGTTTCCCAGTAAACAAAGAGAGGGGGTGGTTGGGATATGACATTTCAGAGACTTTGACAGATCTTCACATACTCTACCCCAAAATTCCTGGACAGGTGGGCAGGACCACAGTGCATGAATGTAATTGTCAGGAATGTTGTTTGTGCAGTGTGTACAGGTGTCAGACGACACAAACCCCATCCTGAACATCCGATGACCTGTATAGTGTACTCTGTGTAGGATTTTGTACTGAATTAATTGTAAATTGGGGTGTCTGATCATTTTTAAAGTTTTTAAACAAGTTTGGGACCAGAAGTCCTGGTCAAAGCTAACTGATAGATCCACCTCCCATTTTTCAATAGGGATTACTATTCTATCATCTATTTTGGACAGTGTCTTATGTACTTTAGACAGTAGTTTGGGGGGTTTGAGATTACAGAAGTCTAATACCCTTGGTGGTGTTTGTAATTAAGGAATCAAGGTTATTTAAGCGTTTCAGAGTCAAAAGCAGTAGATATGATGTTTCACAAGGTGCTGCTAGAGTTATGTGAAGTTCTGGGAAATCCGTCACAGCAAGTGACTTGTCCTTCATGTTTGCTCGGAGACGTACGGAGCATCCTGTCCGCTCATTGGTCAGTGAATGAAACCTCTGTTGATTGGTCCTCGTCCGAGCGACAGCGATGAAAAGTTGAAAATATTTCAACTTTCTGGGATCGCGTTGCTGGGTCGCCTGTGCACGACACGTGCATGAGCGTAAAATTTTACACGCACGTTTTTTGCGTTCCGCTTAGTAGGAGGGAGACCCGCGATTATCGCTTTGTTGCGCATGTCTCATTGAAAATGAATGGAGGAGAGGCGATGTCGCCTCCCGTGTGCCGAGCCCATAAAACTGAGATTTCACCAAATTTTGAACTCTACCCTCCTGCTATCTAACCTTTCCCTTACCCCCTTATCCTAAGCTTAACCCACTTGCGCACTCAAAACTTTGTTTCTAGTTGTAACGCCCCTCTCCCAACACAGTTAACGGGAAGTTTAGAATAAGAAACTGGGTTGACGTTAGGATGGGGGTGAGGGGAAGGTTAAATAGCAAGAGGTTGGAGGTGAAATGTGCGTTTTACTGCAGGCATCGGAAACCAATGCTCTGGCACAGCACGTCGCCTCCCGGTGCCCTTAGGGTCTCAATGCGTCAGAGACAAACGCTTGGTCATCCATCGTCATTTTTCGACACTTCAGGTGTGAGAATGTGTTGTTCAATAACACGTTTCGGACCAAAAGCAACAATTGGACAATCCGGTTTCGGTCTCACTGAACCGCAGCACTTCCCTGGGTCCTCCACTCCTCACACACTCACGTATTTAGCAACAGAACAGCACTGGTGTGAGAGGTTCTCCGCTCTATAGTATCAGAGAAGGAGAAACAGCCGGCTGCTACCACTTCACCATTTGATGTCATGGACAACAAGAGATGTTTGGACTTACCCCGGTTTCACACTGCAAGCATCATTGGAACGGAACAGCAGCGGAGCGGCTCACTCGCGAACTTCAAAGCGGTCCTTTTCACACCGGGAGACTCTGGGCCGTGGCACGGCTTCCTCACTGCGCCTCGCCGTACCCGCGAGATTCTAAAATCCCTCGAGACTTCCGACACTTTCCTCATCGAGAGATCACAACCCCCGCGAGGAATCACACCGTTGCACTCCTCAAAAGAAACTGGTGGTAAACAAAGCCGTTCGGTCACACGTACTGACGTAAGTTATATATAAAATATTGCAACGTTGCATTTTATTTTGAAAATAACCGGGGATTTTACACTGAGACCGTGTGTGGTTTCCTGTTTCGCACTATGTGAACTGCGAAAATTGACGTGTCCCAGAAGCGGCTCATGGAAAAAATAGAACTCAATCCTATCTTTAGTGGCACGGCGCGGCATGCCGCTTCTGGGACGCGCCGGGAAATTGCCACGTCGCGGCTGGTTTGAAACACTCCATAGACTATAATTGGATTCTAATTGAAGCGGTGTCGCTCCGCTGATGTTCCCTTTCGCTGATGCTTGCAGTGCGAGACCGGCTTTAGAAAACAGTGACTGGTGTTTAGCACTAATTAGTTTCCTCTGGCAATGCGGTTTTCCGGTTCCAGCAGAAACATCTCAGGGAGGATGGGAGAGGTGAGTGTTCCGTGACCGTGTTTGTGTTCAAACCTAGCTTGTTCTGTGGATTCACCATAACAACTTTAATAATGGTCAAAACAGAAAACTAATATTTAGTTTGACAAACTCTTGGTTTTAAAACAGACATCAGTTCTCATTTGCTGGTTTGCTGATCGGGTACACAAGCTGCTTTGAACATCCTGGAAATCTTTGCTACAACTCATTCTTGGATTTGGGCTCTTGCTTTATGTAATCCCAGACCAAGTTCATTACGAGATCAGAGCTCAAGGGGACTCATTCCATCTGTTGCAGAACTGCTTGTTCTTGTAACGAAGGATCCTTTCTTTTTAAGTTTGCTCAGACTTTGGGCAAAATGGTCATTCAACAGAATGAATCTGACCCTCTGACAATGTTTCATCATCAACGTGAATCGAAAGTGCCCCAAATGTCTCCTAATTTCCATAAATGTGTTGTTTTACCCCTGAATACTTTCGTCTGCATCTACAGCAGACTTTAAAGAATAAATCTTGATTGTGTGGTTTTGAAAGATCAGCTGACAGAAGGTCCATATAGAACCAGCTGAAAGTATCGATGAAACATTTCTGAGACAAAAGACTCCTGTGATGTATCGGAGTCTGAAAACGGGAGTTATTGAGTTTGAAAGTGGTCTGACCTTCAGAGTTTGCTCCTGTTGATGCAGACCTTTGTGTCAGCTGTTTCTGTAGGAATAAAAGACATCACGTCTCTCAGAGTTCAAGGTGTCCTTTTGTCCTGGGTTAATGCTAACTGGAAACAAGCTAAATATTTTAGTAGGCCTTCTGGTAAAGCGTGCATTATAATGAGCCATTTTGACAAAGTGTAGAAGTGATGAATGATGAGGTCTTTCAACGTTGTTTTCTGTGTTCACCTTCGGACAGGAAAAGGACAAGAAGGTTTTCTGGTTGCTACGCTAGAAGCTTCACTTTGCTGGTCAGGTCTTTGCTCCCTTTCTCTGCTGATGTCAGTTCAGTGGTTGTCTGAGCACAGAAAAAGTACAGACCATCAGGGTCCAAAATATCAGTGTTAAAGGTGTGGAAAAAACATTTTAAAACTCTTATTTCCGATTATAATCATCACTCTGAGTTTTTGATGCAGACTGAACATGAAAATAGTCTCCTACACCCATCTCCTGCAGTAGCTTCTGATGAAAACCAAAGGTGAAACTCTAGGATTAGAAACTCCTGACAGATCTATGTCACACCGTCACTAAACATTCATGGACTCACCCATCTTGACCTTTCTCAGTGGCTTATTGGTAGAGTGTCCGCCCTGAGACTGGGAGATCAGGGTTCGATTCCTGGTCGGGTCATACCAAAGAAAAAATGGGACCCAATGCCTCCCTGCTTGACACTCAGCATTACGGGGTTGGATTGGGGGGTTAAACCACCAAATAGTTCTCGAGCGCGGCTGTGTCTGCAGCTCACCGCTCCCCCAGGGGATGGGTCAAATGCGGAGAACAAATTTCGCACACACACCTGTGTGTGTGACAACTAATGGGACTTTAACTTTAACTTGATGGGGAAGGCTGCTGTTGGTTTAGCGTCTAGGAAACAGCAGAGAACATCTAAGCTAGTAGAAGCTAAAAGTTAGAATTAGCAACTCCACCACACAGCAGAACTCCTTCAGGCTTGTGTTATTTGTGTATTAGTAAATGACCTGTGTAGCATCCCGAAGTGGTCCATTTCTCATCTACAGTTTAGCCTCTTCAGTATCCGGTCACATGGAGACATGGATCTACATCTAGCGCCTTTAATCTGCTGGATTCTGCTATTCTATCAGCTGAAGTCAAGGCCTCTGCAGCTTTGAACACAGGATGACATGGGGTCAACAAAACTGTTCCCGTTTCAAGGCCTTAAGCTTCCCTCTTATCGCTTCTACAGGATTCCTCCTGCCTCTGAATAAAAGTGAACATTTTCAGCTCATATGAGTTAAGTAACCATACAATGAAATGAACAATACGGTTAAATGAAAAGTTTTGATTAGTCTGTGCCTAAGTTAATGAGGTTGAAATGAATATTGTCCTGCAATGATCCATTTGTCTGATAATCAGTCTACTTGACAAGCACACATTCACACAAAAGAGATCGTAAAGTTAAAGTCATTTCATGCACATGAATTTGTTCTTACTCACAAATCAGGGAATTCAATTCAATTCAAAAATACTTTATTAATCCCAGAGGGAAATTGATGGAACCTTCTATCTGAAAGAAGGCGTGATGTTCTGAGGGCTGTTTGTTAACACCTCTTTACATGTCAAGTCCCGATTGGCCACACAATCATAATATGAGAATAATTAAAACAGAACTCACTTCCTGAGTGATTCAGTTCAAGCTCAGTTCAGTTCAAGTACACCTTCAGAGTGACCAATCCTGAAGGGACTTTGAACCATTAAAGCTTTCGACAAGCCAAAAGCTGCCTGCAGCGAAACAGAAACCTGCTCCTTCAGCTATTCAGAAGCAACCGTTCTAGACGCAAACAATTTCATCTACCTGTTGTGACTCGGGAGGCGTCCGAGGACTGACCTGGTCGCATCAAGCTTTTCCTACGAGCCACGTGCACTGGGGTCAACGACTCCTTGGCATCTCGGATCTAAATGGGGTCTCCAGGAACGGGTACGTAGGCACACTGATGCCATTTTGATAGATCAGTTCTTCAGCTTATAACAACCACAAATTATTTTCACACCCAGAACTTAGTTTCTTCTAGATCCAAGGCTCTGATAAGCATCACACACCACTCCATCATCATACATCACATTCCATCCACTCATATTCATCCAGCACATTCGTCTCATTTATAACTTGTCTTGAATATTAAGCTTAAAAGCAACATACACCCTCTTACACCTGTATTTGTATAGTGCCTTCTTAGTGTTCTCCAACCCCCCAAGGTGTTTTACAACACAATCAGTCATTCACACTGGCAATGATGAGCTACAATGTAGCCACAACTACTCTGGGGCGCACTGATGGAAGCGAGACTGCCAAACACTGGTGCAACTGGTCCCCCCAACCACCAAGGCGGGTTAAGTGTCTTGCCCAAAAACACAACAGCAGCATTGTCGGGTGGGAGCCGGGATTGAGCCTGCAACCTTCTGATTACCGGACAACCCGCTCTACCTCCTGAGCTACTGCTGCCTTTTGTGGAGATAAATCATTCAGACCAAGTGGTCAGTGGTAGAATTGCATTGCTGTTGGCCAATCAGAAGCAAGATGTCCAAATATCAGGAAATAAGACTCCAAATCCTGTCGCCTGAAGCTACGTTCTCCTGCAGCTGAATCCTCTGTGCTGGTACAGGCGCATGCAGGTATGACTTACAAGGTATTCGTTCCTACTAGAGACCGCTGAGTGTTCAATACCCAGAATGTCTGTTAGGCAGTTGAGAAAATATAATCTTTATTATAAGAAGTAAAACTGGTGATAAAACTGAAAAACTGAAGAAAAAACAAGCTGAAAGAAATGAAGAGCTAAAATATAGATAGAATACCAGTAATGACTAGCAACAGCAGGATCTAACAGTGATGGAGATGAGGAGGTTTAAAATGACAAATGAACATCCCAGAACATATAAAACTGTTAATTCTTTACATGTTTATCCACTGGTGGTCAAACATAAACTAACATAACAACACTGCATGGTGGCGCAGTGGTTAGCCTCGCAGCAAGAAGGTTGCAGGTTCTAAACTCGGCTGCGGCGTTTCTGCGTGGAGTTGCATGTTCCCCCCACGCACGCGTGGAAATCCTCCGGGTACTCCGGTTTCCCCCACAGATCACAACATGCCCTATAGGTAAACAATTGTACGTCACTTTGGATTAAAGCATCTGCCAAATAAATAAACATAAACTATAGGTGTTCAGGTACTTATATATATATATATATATATATATATATATATACATACATACATATAAGTTACCAGTAAACTCAAATGGTAAGTGATTATTTTTTTAATTAATCAGGTTCTTCCTCCGATCTTTTCTTGGTATTTTCCTCTAATTTATAAAATAAAATGAAATAAAAGACTTTCAGTTAATGTTTTTGAGTTTTCTTTCGTTGTCACCTGTCATGACCTTTTTGTTCCCCTCTTGTCATTTTTACTCTCACTCAAGGCATCGGTGTTATGTTTGACCTTTTAATTTTTTTTATTTTTTTTGCTTTCTTGCACAAATGCATTAAATAGATAATTGTTTAACTTTTCTGTTGGAATTTTAATATTTTGGTTATTAATTTTTCTATTTGTTTTCCTCTCATGAGTTTTTTTTTTTGTCTTTTGTTTTTGTCGAGCTGCTAAAACTAAATTTCTCATTGGATTTAATAAAGCATTATTCTATTCTATTCTATTCTATTATTACATGAGCTGAACAAAACAAAAGTGTAGAGAAGGAAAGCACAAATGCTGTTGAAGAGGTAGAAGTCTGATGTCAGATACAATAGTGTTGTTTGTGTAAAGTTACAATTATGGAAGATTCATCACGTTTGAAAACATCTCTGGGGATCCTGGAGCCTTGAAGATAGTTAAAAATAACTTAAAGTTGATTAAACCTTAAGTGTCTGCAGCTGAATGCAGTTAGTGTTTGCTTACATGTTTCACAATTAAAGCACTAAAACATAAATTTAAATGAATCGTTATCTTTGCAATAGGCGGTGGCTATAAAACATCAACCTTTGAAACAGACTTCTGAGATTTTCAGCAATTCAGAGCAAAATAGAGGAGCATGGAGCTGTTTGAATTTTTAATGACTAAGTGCTACACTTTAGGGTGCTCCCTGAAAAGTGCTTCTTAGCTCCTGGCTAAAGAAGAGACGGATGAGTTCATTTAGAAAGAACCCAAGGCTGATAAATTTTTCTTTTTTTTCCTACTTAAAATTATCAGAACTCTGCAGAAGTCTTTAGGCTCTCACCAGATAGCCAGGTTTCACTTTAAAACACGTTTAAAGATTAAAGTCTCTTGGCTGTCTGGAGGTCTTTCAGCGTTTTGGACTTTGGCTGAATTTGGAAGCTGCCAGGATTGAGCTAAATGAAGACACACAACTAAAGGGATAACCCGGAAGGCTGGTTGTTAATTTCAAAATACAAAACTGCTTCTGAATGATGTTTTATCTCAGTAAATGTTCCCGCGTGACTCTGTGAGCGCCTGTGCCAAAGGTTTAATCCGCTCTCGGTTGTGTGTAAATATCCGCAAAGAGAGCAGCAGAACATTAAAGTTGAAGGTGAGGTGAGACAGAAAGCTGCAGACGTTTCTTTTGTTCTCTTTTCTCTCACACGCCTGTTTTATTGTCACCACATCAGCGCTGAAGCGGATTTGCGTCAAAGTTCAAACTCGCAGAGGTGTTTGCACTTTCTTACTGAGGATTAGCACCAAACACGAGCTCCTACTCATCAGCTACACTTGAAGCCTATTCTCTAGCGTGGATCCCTAATTGGAGCGCGCGCGCCCGGGATGGTCAGTTAATATATACAGACAAAAATGACAGGAGTGTGTCTGCGCTTGTGTGTAGCACCGAGGTGTGTGTACGCGCATGAGCTGAGACAGTGAAAAGAGGGGAGGGAGCCTGGCACGGGGAGCTTTAATTCACCAAATCCACTAACCTACTTCGAGGCTCAACATCTGGATAGGAGCGCGTCTCCTCTGCGCGACCAATTAATGCCTGAAGATCTAAACGTGCGCTGATATTTTAAACACACATTTATTTTATCAGAATGTTTCCTTGACTAGCACCAGCATTTACCAGAACCAGATCTCTGCGGCTGTGTGAAGAGAGACCTGGCTGGAGCTGAAGGACGGAGTGCGTCAAGCGAGCGCACGTATTCCAACAAGTGGACGCATGATTTCTGCTGACAGCAGATGCTGTTCTGAGGCAGAAAGCACGCGCCATCAGTCTACTTGTAGCCTAGAATGTGCCAGCGACCGGCGGGGTTAAACCAGGGGAGGAAACACCCGCACTAATGAGCTCAGATGGAGCTTTTCGGAGGCGGTGAAGTATTCGGAGCGTTTTTGCGCATCGTGTCGGCGCTTGGCACTTTTTCAAGCTTTTTTGTTTTATCTGTGCTGCAAACGTAAAATTGAGCTGCAATGAGGTAAGAAATCTTCTGCACATCATTTCTGGGTTGGTCTTCATTCACGAATGAAGAGGGAGATCTAAGACCGACACGCTGCGGAATCCTTGTGCCCCCGTCCACGGACTCGGCTCTCCGTTCCCTCGGTGACCGTGGGGCGAAGTTGGAATCCTGTCTATAGACGTTTCTTTATGACGAGGGTGGAAGCCAAAGATCGCAGTCATGCCGATGCACCCAGTCACCTCCACGCTGATGTACCGGGGCATGTGCACCATCCCCGACATCCTGTACAGCGCTCCGGTGACCCTGCCTGAAGACGAGGTTGAAGGTGAGAATCCACCTGTTCGTTCAGACCTGGCGGTGATCAGGGCACAGATAAATCCCCGACAGGTTCACACAGAGACAGCTATTAGTCCAAACAGACGCATGGTCAGGACCTTGGACAGCGCTCATTGGTACCAAACCTGTTGGTTTTAAAGTGTCTCTAATTCATTATTCAGCCTTTTTAAACCATAAAATGTGTTTTATCTCAACCCGTTGAGCACATTTTACCCAATAATCTATTTTCCGAGTCAATAATGTTTAAATCGTCTGCTGATTTTATGAAGGTGTAACAGGTTAAAACACATGTTAGTCTGAAATCTGACAAAAAAATAAAAATAAATAAAAATAAAATAAATAAATAAATAATATTTGTCATGACCTGCTGCTTTAGAGATAAAGCCACAACAACCAGATTCTATAAGGTGTGAGAACTGGGTTCACGGAAGCCTGATTTCTAATCACAGCTGGGCCTGGAGTCAAAAATCTTCCAGAAGTCCAGATGTTCATTTAACAATTTACATGCTCTTAATACAAAATGCATCAATAAATACATGTTAATAAATAAACATCAGTTTTTAAACCCAGCATCAAGAAAAATGCATTAAGAGATTAAAATGCATCATGTTAAGCAATATTTGTATTAAACAATAAAACCTTTTGTACAGCTAACCTGCAACATCTGCACATTATTACCTCGCATTCTCCAAAACACCAAAGTCCCACAGTCCCAAATAAACAAACACAGGAACTCTGTGTCCTTCTCATCCACTTTACTCTAAAAAACACATATTTTGTTGCAACACAATTCACTGAGGGATTTTCTGTCAGTTGTAACTGCAAACCTCCACAAACCCCTGTGTGCTGAAGTCCCCAAAAGGGATTTGACTGAAATACAAAAGCTTTTTTTAGACATGTTCTCTGCAGGTGGCGGTGCTGATGAGCATCTGCAATAAAGCTGCACACGCTCATCAGAAGAATCCCAGAGAAAAACCAGTTCGAATCGCTGCTGATGTTATTCCAAGAGAA
The DNA here is from genome assembly GCF_043380555.1 of Nothobranchius furzeri. NCBI lineage: Eukaryota > Metazoa > Chordata > Actinopteri > Cyprinodontiformes > Nothobranchiidae > Nothobranchius > Nothobranchius furzeri. Next base: position 33,925,390 of record NC_091750.1, on the reverse strand, counting down.
GGGACTAAATATAAATGACTAACTCCCAGAAGGTGCTCAGAGTCGGAGCCGCCACGACACAACAGTGGGTTCCGATGACAAAACACACACATCTACTATTACAATGTGCATTTATTTGCTTCCTCGTCCACAATGAGTGTGTGATAAAAGAAAAAAAATAGACATCTCAGTGTCAAAAGTGACATTTGCCTCCTGTCATGCTCATTATTTTTAGCATTGCATCACTCCGGGTTTTGATGTCAGACATGACATCTGGTTTAAGGAGCCGCTGCAGATGGACGCATAAAGAGATGTCGTTTGCACGTTTCTGTTATTTATATTAACTCTTGGAGACGCTGGCTGTTAGGAATGAGGGACTTTTGTTTCCTTCTCACCCTCTTATTTTGGTTTACCGTTAGCTCTAAGTGTGATTCACATGCAACACTTTATTAGGGCTTTAATTAATCAAATACCCCCGTGCCTGCAGCCGGCATGCTGTCACACGACTAAGAGCCATTTGGGCTTAACAGCTCAAACTTCTGGTGGTGGTTTGACTGGAGAAGCTGGCTGGCAGAAGCTGGTATTGCAGGCTTTGTCGGTTGTTGGGGATCATTAGTGATCCTATGTGAGAGGAGTCTCACAGGTTGTGAAAGAGAAAGGCTTTCAAGGAAAAGTCCTGAAGGCAAGTAGACATTGCTGTCGTCATCAACGGTGTGATGAAGGGTTTTCAAGCTTTGATAGAAAAAAAGAAAAGGGAAAGATAAACCTGACAAAACCGGCTGGTGATTCATTTTCTGCTTGTGTCATTTTTAATTTGCCTTTTAGGAAAATTACGTAGTGTGTTTGTCAAAACAAAATGCTGGTTCCAGAATCATCTGTCACATTTTGAGGATGTTTAGGACCCAAATATGCAGAAACCCAGGATGACACGAGGCTGGAGATGATGTAAATTAAATATGTTTTATTTTGCAGGACGAACAAAAATAAATCCAAAGGCAGTGAGCCAAAAGTCCAAAAATCCAAAAACCCTGGTAACAAAAACAAAAGCTCACTGACAGCACCGAAACCTGGAGACATGAGCTCAACTAGAGCACGAAACAACGCCGACACACATACAATGGACCGACAACAACACAGAGACAAGACAGGGCTTAAATAGAGATGAGAGGGAGCTAACTGCAGGTGTGTGGGGAGAGGGACCAGGTGAACACAATTACTAAATCAGGGAGGAGGAAGAAAACACTGGTGGGAAAAACACACTAAATACTGAAAGGCTGTAACAAAGGAAAATGACCTAAGAGAAAACAAAAGACCAGAAAGCATGAACCATGACTAATATAAGGGGAAGCTGACACTAAAGGAAAACACTATAGAAAGAAACAACAGGGGCGTGGCTAAGAGGGGGCCAAGAGAGCACAGGACCTGGGAAAGGGATGTCTGAGGGGGGAAACCTAAAGGGCAAATGGGGAACACCAGGAGACACACGAGGAAGACGCAGACATGACACATGAGGGCGCTAGAAGACACAAAAGAGCACCTAGAGAGGATGGAGAAACACCAGGAGGCACATGAAGGAAGGGGCAGACGCAGACCATGACATCATCATACTTCCTGCTGTTCAGTGATGAAGAAAAGGCCTGCTGTGGTGTGATTAATGCGTTTTTTAAAGACTTGTTATGTTGGACTTTACATTTTTTTAAGGAATTCTTTTTTTTAAAGTGGACACTTTATGTAAAACACATTTAGCATCCTTCTGTGTTACCATATGAGTCTCTACAGCCTCTACAAACCTTCCAAATGTGAATAAAAATCAGTCCATCCATTTTCAGCCACTGTTATTTTTAGGATTAATGTGCAAAAAACAAGCCGTTTCAAAAAGTCCTCATTTGTGATGTCACAAATGGACAAATCAGCATATCCCCCAATCATCTGCTTCTTCAGCAGCAGCTCTACTCTGAGCTAGAGCCCTGCAGGGGCCTAAAATCTTAGCCCGTGTCCGGCCCGGCCCGAGGGGGTGGAGCCCCAGCCCGACCCGGTCCGAAAAGGTTTTCAGGATTCTCCGGCCCGACCCGAGCCCGACTTTATTTTTTTAACCTTTCATGATGTTTTAGCGTGATAGGATGCTCAGCATTCTGATTATCTGTGAGAAGCGTTCTGCAGTAAAAAGTAAAAATAAAAAAAGAAAGAAAAACTGCATCAATGCAGCTTCTTTTTCTAACAGAGCGTATTTTTTGAGCGGCAGATGAAATTTACAAACGCCGTATTAATTGGATGCGTTTGTAAATTTAATCTGCTCTGAAAACGCGCTCTTGTGCAGTTAGGAAAAAAGCAGCATTCTAATTTTCTAACTGCAGAGCGAATTTTCAGAGCGGCAGATTAAATAAACGCCCCCAATTAATATCGCGTTTGTAAATTTAATCAGCCGCTCTGAAAATACGTCCAGTTAGAAAAAACCCAGCAATGACTGCTGTACTTTTTCAACTGCAGAGCGAATCTATTCACAGAAAAATGGAACGCTGCCGTTTTCATGAGAATAAATGAATGGTTTCCGACCTATTAAAGTGGACATAAAATGGCATATTAGAACAGGGGCACATGTTTCAATCAGCAGTTTGAGAATTCGTTTATATCGGCGCGTTTATAAACCACACACACCTTAACTGAGCTAACGGTGTGTGAGAAGCAGGCAGGTGCTGCTGCGTTTGTGTTTCTTTTTTTTAATGAATTCGATTAAAAATAAAGACGCCCGGCCCGTGTCCGAGGTAATTACACAGTCGTTGGCCCGAAGCCCGGCCCTCGGGCCGTCGGGCCGGGCCGACCCCTGGGCCGAGGGCTCCAGTGCAGGGCTCTACTCTGAGCCCCTCACAGATATCAGAGCTTCTAGGCTTATAGCAGTCTGACCAGTGGATTGGTGGGCGTGGCCATCTCAAACTTGTTTTCTTAAAGTGACAGAGCCCTGAAATGACTCATTCTGGAAGGTATTGAATTTGTCACGAATAAAAACTGCTGAAATCTCTCTAAGTGAGATGGATTTAGTGAACTGAACTTCATAAACATGTTTGATATAAAACGTTGAATTATTATAACTTAAAATAAAATGTACTATATATCTTATTTAAGGTAATAAAAAATATGTAAGATTGCTCAATAAATTTTGCAAATTGACCAGATTCTTACGAAGATCACGTTGAGTCATCGGCATCTCACAGACACCACCGGCTGCATTTAATACTGAATTTATAGTTTCAAATCAGTAGTTTACACAGAAAAATCTACCTTTTTTATGAACCATTTTACCAGCAGACAATTGTTTTACTAGCGTTTGACTAAAGTAAAGTGACTAAAGTGACGAAGTATTGCGAGTGGTGGAACCCAAAGCTCAGAGCTTCAGCTCGATCCACAACTAAGTGAATGAAATCCTCACATTCAAGGAGACGGATGATGTTTAAGGTTCAGCAGGAGGACTGCATAAAGAAATTCTGAGTGATAAAAAACTTCAAAGAATAGGGTTGCCAAATATTTTTTGATGTGATGTCAAGTGGACGAGTTTACTGTTGTTGAAAGTAACACCCTGCTTTTTGTGTACTAGATTAAGCAACAGAAGAAAACCTCAGAAGAACCTTTATTTGTGTAATTAACTTACCGGTTTAATCATAAAGCAGCACTGGTTGGGGTTCATGGTAATTATGCACCGATCTGTTCCAAATCCCTACATTTTCTTAAACATTTAGCAGGTTTAGGCAGCAGGAGCGATTCACAAATGAGTTCTTGATGAGGAACTTGCTGCTTGAGAGACAGTCTGGTAACCGCTCACATCTCCTGAGAGACGGATGAGAGCTGGCTGGAAGACAGAAGTGTCACATCTGTCAGTCGGGCCGTCAGGGAGTGGGAGCTTTGTCACACAAAGAAATTACACATTACTGAATAAGTGTGTGAGTGAGTGTGTGTACTGTAGGGGACAGGAAGATCAGGCCAGGAGCTGGATTTTCAATTACAGCAGCAAAGCCTCCTGGGAATGGACCAGTGGCGCTGTAGCTTGTGTTTGAGAAGTCTGTCGAACCGTTTATTAGCAAAAGACTTGAATTTGTTCTCCATGCCTCCCCGTGTCGAAGTCTAGAGTCGAACACCACTTAGCAAAGTTTTTGTTGTTTTTTACAAAAGTGTCTTACAGAGCTCTGGTGGTCTTTCACGGCTTTACTTAAGCGGATCTTTCCACTTGTTTGTGTCGGTGAAAAAGCAGCTAAAGTGCTAAGAAAACTTTCAAAGGTGTTACGCGAGCCTCGAGAACCGCTGACTGAACTCACTTTAAAAGATTACAAGAAAGTTTGGCATCTCGAATGCAAAGTAAAGTAGGAGTGAATTAAAACCTTCACTGTGTGTGCACTTTACCCCCTCATTCTCCTGCGTGTGTGTGTGTGTGTGTGTGTGTGTGTGTGTGTGTGTGTGTGTGTGTGTGTGTGTGTGTGTGGGTAGAAAAGCACTGGCAAGTACCTGAATGTACAAAGCTGTGAGCATAACTTGAATTGGACTCCATTTTCCAGATTTCCCCTCCTACACAGGAGACTAAAACAGTTGATCATATTACAGGAGCTCAATGTAGTTTAGACCTCCCCCACCACACACACACACACACACACACACACACACACACACACACACACACACACACACACACACACACACACACGTTTGGTGTCAATATCACTGCAAGTGGAATTAGGTGGGTAGCCTATTTCCACACTACCTAACAAGCACACGACTGGAAGCAGCTCCAGAATAGTCCCAGAGAACTTGTGTTTCCCTTTGACGAAAGGATAATTAGTTCTGGTGTCTCTTTATCTTCCTTCCATTGTGGATTAAATCTGTGCCTGTCTTCGTGTTTCTTTTCTCTTATTGTCGTCGTCTTCTTCCGCTTATCCGGGTCCGGGTCGTGGGGGCAGCATCCCAACTAGGGAGCTCCAGACCGTCCTCTCCCCGGCCACCTCCACCAGCTCCCCCGGCAGGACCCCAAGGCGTTCCCGGACCAGATTGGAGATGTAACCTCTCCAACGTGTCCTGGGTCGACCCGGGGGCCTCCTGCCAGCAGGACATGCCCGAAACACCTCCCCGGGGAGGCGTCCAGGAGGCATCCTGACCAGATGCCCAAACCACCTAAACTGACTCCTTTCGATCCGGAGGAGCAGCGGTTCTACGCCGAGTCCCTCCCGAATGTCCGAGCTCCTCACCCTATCTCTAAGGCTGAGCCCGGCCACCCTACGGAGGAAACTCATTTCGGCTGCTTGTATCCGCGATCTCGTTCTTTTCTCTTATACTTGAGACAATCCTGCAGCTGTTTGGTCGTCACGTAAACATCGTCTTTAAAACTGAATGTAAGCTGTCTTTTATATTGATTCCCCAAAATTCTACTTGTCACTTTGGAAATTTCCAGAGAATTGTCTTAAAAACCTCAAAATGCCTTTTTTTTATCTTTAGTGGACCAGTGGAGAGAAAAAAAAACCCAAATTTTATAAAAGAATAAATTGAGACAACAAAAGTGAATCTGTCTGCTTGAGGTTCCAGAAACATAAGAACAATAAAACTACGGCCTAGTCCACACGTAGCCGGGTTTTTTAAAAACGAATATCCGCCCCTCCAAAAACTTGCATCCACACCACCTCGTTTAAAAAACAAACTCTGTCCACACGTACCCGGATAAATACGTTGTTAAGGACATGCCAGACCTGTAGGCGGCAGTACTTCCCCCGTTCTTAACCTCGTCCTTCGTCTGTGGTCTTCCGCAAGGAGCAGTAATCCCGCTTGCAAACACAAACAAGCAAAAAGCGCTTGGACAATTGATGGATCGGGTAGTGACAGAGCGCAGCTCTGAAGGCTTCCATGATGCCGGCTAGTGTAAACACAGGTCGCACACGTGATGTCAGCATCTTCTGTCTTGGAAAGTGACGTTGCGGACCTTAAAACTCCGGTTTTGTCCGTCCACACGCAGACACCCAAAACGGAGAAAACGCAGATCTTCACTTTGGCCGGAGTTTTTAAAAAGATCAGTTTTCGTGTGAAAAAACTCCGTTTTCGTGTGGATGACAGGCCAAAACGTAGAAAAACATCTACGTTTTGGCAGATCCCCGGCTACGTGTGGACAGGGCCTAAATATATTGTGACTTTTTTTTTAGATGAAATGTCTTCATTGTTTTTGCATCAGGGTCAGTGAAGTTGCATCTGTCTTACTTGAGACATAAACAAGAAAGCATGCTTTAAAGGTGTGGTTCACTCATTTATTCAATACATTTGTTGTGTTCTCCAGTGTAAATCAATGCCTTATGAGTCATTTAAAAAGCTATGATGCTCCTGTTTGGAGATGCAGAGGTTAGCTGGTGCAGAAGTGGACTGAAAATAGCAGGACTGCTCATTATTAATAATGATGTGCACACACCTCGCTTCTGATTGGCTAACCGAACTCGTTCAGCCATGTTGCAAAGTCACTGGCACAAAGACACACTCTCTCTCTCCTCGCTGCAAACATTTTTTAAAAAGCCATCCTGTGGACGGGCACAAGAAAAGATGGGCGGGGCCACAAATGCAATATTCATGATATGCAAACTTCTCACCTCTGATTGGCTAACAGCAACATGACTCTTCCGCTGCCTCCGTTCACTCTTCTCTCTTGAGTAAAAGATGCAGTGTTGATGTTTTACTGCCACGGATAGCAAGCCTTTAAAGATGTGCAGTATCATTTATTTATATGTACAAAAGAGAATTTTGTTTCCCTCGCTCAGCCTCACTTCCAGCGCTGAATTAGTCATGAAAAGTTCATTTTAGTCACAGAAAAAATAGAGTTGATCAACATTAAGAAATCCAGAATTTTAGGAGAGAAACGTTACCGAGTCTTTAATGAATATTGTGGCACATATTAAACCATAAAACATGAATGCAACATCTGTTATTTTTGCCCTGAATGCAGTATATTTCATATCACATTATGCAAATATTATTAAACAATCAGAACTTTTGTATAAAGGATATTAATCGCCTAAATCACAGATTGTGGACTTGTGTGATGGAGGAAGTTTTTCTGTCTCATTGAGTCATTTAAAGAACATTTATGAACATTTGATCAATCGTTCTGCTCGGTCTTGTTTGTCAAAGAGTGTTTTCAGTTGCAGCAAGTAAACACCTGTACACAGGATTGTTTAGCAAAGATTTTTGTTGTTTTCTTTGTAGAATTGCTGCAAATGCAAATGACTGACTGACAGCTGTTGGAGAAAAATAAGCTGATGTTGTTGCGTTGCTAACAGCCTAAACTGCCTATGAGGCGTTGTTGATGTTGCTGTTAGACTCCTACAGTAGCGGCAGCAGCAACATCGACTCATTTCTTTGCCCTGAGGTGGAGGGATGACTTTCATTCCTCTGGAAATACTTACATGAATACAAATGAAGATATTTAAAGACATCAGCGTTTGCTCGGAAAAACAGAAAATATGCACAAAACGTATGTTGCTTGTGCAGAATGGGTGGGCGTTGTGTGGGCCGGGTCAGCTGAAAGCGTTTAAAGCACACGTTGTTTAGAAGTTCTAGAGCAGAACAAGACCGATCACCACGGGAGAGAGTACTCTGGCTGCTTTCTTACAGATTGTGCAAATGAAGTAGATGTGTTTACCGAAGCCAAACACCCGTTCTCCTCGTGTCCTCACCATTGACTGCTGTTAGCAGAGCTCTCCCCCAGGAAGGCGGAATTAGCTGAATTGTTGTCTCAAACCCAAAAATAACAGTTTGCTTTAGTCTCGAAATGGATTCTCCAAACAAACTGCTTTCCCTCTCACACAGACCAGAGCTTTCAGCCTCTAATGGGAGAGTTTCTCCAAAAAGCTGCAATAAAAATAAACTGAATCAAGCTGATGAATGAACTGCCAGCACCTCTGGTTTCACTCACAAATCCAGTCCTCGTATCGGTGGAACAAGTCTGAGAAAACAACGTGGGTTTATACAAAAGATTATCTACATCCTTCTACCCATCCGTTCATCCGTTCATCCATCCAGCTGATCATCTATCCATCATCCATTCGATCATCAATCCATCCATTCGTTCATCCATCCATCCATTCGTTCATCCATCCATCCATTCGTTCATCCATCCATCCATTCGTTCATCCATCATCCATTCGTTCATCCATCCATCCATTCGTTCATCCATCCATTCATTCATCCATCCATCCATTCATTCGTCCATCCATCCATTCATTCATCCATCATCCATTCGATCATCCATCCATCCATTCGTTCATCCATCCATCCATTCGTTCATCCATCCATTCATTCGTTCATCCATCCATTCATTCGTCCATCCATCCATTCGTTCATCCATCCATCCATTCGATCATCCATCCATTCGATCATCCATCCATCCATTCGTTCATCCATCCATCCAATCATTCGTTCATCCATCCATCCATTCGATCATCCATCCATCCATTCGTTCATCCATCCATCCATCCATTCGTTCATCCATCCATCCATTTGACCATCCATCCATCCATTCGTTCATCCATCCATCCATTCGATCATCCATCCATCCATCCATTCGTTCATCCATCCATCCATCCATTCGTTCATCCATCCATCCATTTGACCATCCATCCATCCATTCGTTCATCCATCCATCCATCCATTCGTTCATCCATCCATCCATTTGACCATCCATCCATCCATTCGTTCATCCATCCATCCATTCGATCATCCATCCATCCATTCGTTCATCCATCCATCCATTCGTTCAACCATCCATCCATTCGTTCATCCATCCATCCATTCGATCATCCATCCATCCATTCGTTCATCCATCCATCCATTCGTTCAACCATCCATCCATTCGTTCATCCATCAATCCATTCGTTCATCCATCCATCCATTCGATCATCCATCCATCCATTCGTTCATCCATCCATCCATCCATTCGTTCATCCATCCATCCATTCGACCATCCATCCATCCATTCGATCATCCATCCATCCATTCGTTCATCCATCCATCCATTCGATCATCCATCCATCCATTCGTTCATCCATCCATCCATTCGATCATCCATCCATCCATTCGTTCATCCATCCATCTATTCGATCATCCAGCTGATCATCTATCCATCATCCATTCAATTCAATTCAAATTCAATTCAAAAATACTTTATTAATCCCAGAGGGAAATTGATTTCATCTAATCATCTATCCATCATCACACCAAGATATGTAGATTTGAATAATTAATGGTTTCATGTTTTTTGTCAGTTAAAAGAAGAAAGAAGCTTTCACTGAAACGTTTGCACATGTTCCAAATAACAACTGAAACTAGGATAAAAAAGAAAACCAAGAAGGAACTAAACATATTACTGTTGTTGTGTGCAGCTTCAAAAGCCTCGTACAACGTACATTTCTCCCTCGTCCAGTCCGTAAATGTACCCTCTCTCCCTGACAGATGGTTGCCTCACACAACCTGCCAGACAGACAGACAGGAACGAGTTTCAAAATAGATTTCTTGAATGTATCACCTGTATGTGGCACATGAAACAGCTCTACTTGACATTGATGGTGATAAAGATGTGAACAGAAACGAGTCATTTCAGAGGTTAATGTCACCTAGCAGCTCAGCTGGTGAGCCTCAGGTTGCACAACCTTTTCTTCAGGGGATTAAAAAAGCTCTTTATTTCTAACGAGAACAAAATAAAACCTAAATGTAGATTTAAATATAGTTTTGTTAAAATATCGTAAACAGTAAGAAGTAAAAAAAGGACAATTTATATTGAAAAAAGCAAATAAAGCCATTTATGAAATGCGTTTTTCTTGTTAAGTTTGGGCAACTGGAGCCATGCCAGCATTTGTGTGTAAAATATAAAGATTAGCACCAAGAGTTGGAATAAGGGAGAGGGATTTACTCACTTTCACTAAATCTGTAGCTAATGAACGTAGTGAATCTGGTTTGTTTTGTAAAAACACAACCCGGCTCTTTGCAGCAGATTCTAGGTTGTTTCCTCAGCCTGAAGGTCACCAGAGGAGACGGGAAAAGTCGTGTTTTTTGGGTATTGAAGTCATCTTCCATCAGGTGGTTTTCCTGTTTGCTCACATAGAAAACACATGTTGCTTGTTTATGTGCAGCTGGTTCTTTTGTCAATAAAAACCAAATAATTTTAACTTCAAATGGCTGATATTGGCATTCAAATGTAACATCGGGAATTCTCATTATAGCTTTTTCCTCATTTTTTAATTGTTTTTTCGTTTTTTTTATGGACGGGGCGTATATTGGTATATTGGTGAAAAAAATGTAAAAGCCTATACCGAACATCCCCAGCTCCCGTAGTCCTTTAGCATGTTCACACCCGCTCTCAGACTCTCCTCGTAAACTCACAGTTAATCAGCGGCTGAGCGACGTCTAACCCCAGCAAAATGAGTTTTGATGAAAAACACGAGGTGCAGATTAGCGTGGAATATCATGAAATGCGATGATTACGGCCGTCGGGTAGGTTGAGCCAACGTAATGTATTCCCATTTTGATCGATTACCATGAAGGAGTGGATCCAGCAGACTTTATTACCTGTGAAATGAACTGTGATGAGTTTGGGAAGGTGAAGTGCTTCTGTACTTTCCTCTAACTGGTAATACTTCCTGTCTTTGATCAACAACACAGCAGCGGAGCGGCATCGCTAACCGAGCTGATCCCTTTAGTTTGGTGGAACTGATGAGGGAGTGTTAGATAAGCTGAAGCGTCAGGAAGGCTTTTGATTGCTCATATCTAACCTTTGTTTGAGGTGCTGCTCACGGGTTTCTGCCTTTTGGGTATTGGCTCAGGCTCAGCTTGGTTTCTGCTGTGATGATGAAAGCTTGCAACTCTGAAAACATGAGAGTGAAGAAAGGACAGCTGAACGATTCGTCTGGAAGCACAAACGTGACAGCTATGGGCTGAAGTTTCACGGCCTTGTAGCGTTTTTCCACCATCCAGGTCAAGTGGAGTTAAAGGATCTGGCTTAGAGGCTTTTTATTTCATAAAATATCTTAAACATTCCACCTTCTTTCTTTTACTCCTTCTCTCTCTTTAAGTTTCCTCCTGTGCTTTTATTAGTAAGTATTAGTACGCAGTGTTAAAGTACCTCAGAATTCCAGATGATGTTTTGGTCCAAACACACAAATGGGATTTTCCCTGAACACACAGTCGACGTAGACTGTGCCATAAACTCCTTTTGAATTCTCCGGAGACTTGTTAGAAGCCTATTATGGTAATTCAAAGTCTTGCGGGTGTTTGGGTCGAACCGTATCTGGCTAAAGATGGATTGAGGTTCCTGTGGGAGTTTAAAAATAGTCACCCTGAGTCCACGCAGCACAGCAAAGTGGTGCTTTTCTATCCCGATTTGGTCTTACATGAAGAGTGGGTGTGCTGCAATTACTGCTCTAGAGGAGCCCTAAACAGATGCAGGGTTCTTGCTTATGAGATGATGCTAATGGACACTTTATTTCTGCTAAAGCCTCGGTATTAGCTTGCTCTGCTCAAAGTCAAACATTGGTCAAAAGTTCGACACGATGCTGAATTTGTCCTGGAAAGAAGTGAGTGCATCACTGCCCAACAGTGCCTCCAAAATCTGAGTCAATAATCTCAGGGTAAGATTTGATCTGTGAGGATGATTCGTCAGCAGGAATCGGCTCCGTGTCGGGTAAAGTCGACAGGCTTTTCAGCTCCTTGATGCTGCAGCAGAAACATCGTGAACTGTGCTGATGTGCAGCAGCGTGCGGGGAGCACACTCCCCTTTCCTCCCTGTGGGGGTTCAGCTTCAGATGTCTGGCTCACGGATCTCATTCTCAACTTTGAGGCTTTTCATCCTGGATCAGATCACACCGTAGGAGACCGCGCGGCGTTGCATCTCTGAAGGCCAACAGGCACTTCTCTACATCAAAGCAAACACCACAAACTTTTAACTGCAATATTCGTACCTCCCAGGTGGGGCTGTGGTACCAGAGGAAATAGCAACCACCGCGAAATAGGAATTTTATTAACAATGCGTAAACTGACATCAGATCGTAAAAGAAAAACTGTTGCTGAGAGTTGCTGGGTGTCCAAAGTGAGGCTCACGGGCTTTATACGGCCGCCTGAGTTCATTTGTGGGACCCGTAAGGGCAGTTTAAGAACACCAGAAAGGTGTCCCTAACACAGGTGGTTGATGCAAACAGATGCTTTTCAAAATTTGTATTTTCAGGTTTTTCAAATGTTCAGAAGTTTTTGACTCACTGACTTTTACTAAAAGGCAAACATGAAAGAACATCCAAGGAATTTAATGTTTTCTTTAAAGAGGAAATTTCATTCAAAACTCACATTTTCCATTCTTTTGTGCTGCCATGTGGGTTCCTACTGCCTCTTAAAGCACTCTAAAAACCCTGTCCACCCATTTTCTGTTAGTGATTTAGTAAATAACAGTCTAAAACAGGCCGTTCACAAAAGTAAACTTTTTGTGACATCACAAACAGGCAAAGTAGAACCACCTCCCACTTAAAGGAGATGTGGAGAATAAAACTGCTGAAATTGCTTAATGTGAGAGGGATTTAGTGCAAACAACCTCATGAACATATTTTTTTATAAACCATCGAGGTTGTTATAAATTAAGAAAAAAGTCGTCTAATGTCCCCTTAAACAAAAATTAAACCAAGAAATGACAAGAATTGAACATTTACTCGTATTACATTAATGCGTGCCTAAGGTATTTGTTGCAGATTAAAAAAAAACATTTTCTGTCATATTTTGTTCACCTTCTCAAACCGGATCTAAAGGAGCCAGTTGAGGTGGTTTGGGCATCTGGTCAGGATGCCTCCTGGACGCCTCCCTTGGGAGGTGTTTCGGGCATGTCCTGCCGGCAGGAGGCCCCCGGGTCGACCCAGGACACGTTGGAGAGGTTACATCTCCAATCTGGTCCGGGAACGTCTTGGGGTCCTGCCGGAGGAGCTGGTGGAGGTGGCCGGGGAGAGGACGGTCTGGAGCTCCCTAGTTGGGATGCTGCCCCCGCGACCCAGACCCGGATAAGCGGAGGAAGACGATGACGACGTATTTTGTTGTTTTATGCCGAATACAAACATGACAGCTTTTAAAAATTAGATATCAACAGGGGTGGACTGGGACCAAAATTCGGCCCTGGAATTTTCTCTTCAGACCGGCCCACTACATTAGCCGCGGACACTACATAGAAGTTGGCAAAATTTTTCAGCGTCTCCTCTCTGTATACTACAAAGGATAGTCATATTCTGTGATAGTTAACAAATAAAGAAATTAACTCATGGACTAAAATTGACACCTATTTTTTTAAAAAGCATTGACCCATATCGATTTAAAATTATAACAGATTGAATCAGACCGAATCAGATTATGATAATTGATTCGTATTCCTAGGAATCAGAGTCAAATCACTTCTTGAACTTTAAATTGATACACAGCACAAATGTGACAGTACTTGAACATATTCAAGACCGCGCTATATGCATTCATTCAAACTGTAGTTCAAAGTAACACATTTACACAGAAATGAGTTATAAATACCAACAAAATAGTTCTCCCCTCAGTAAACAATAAATGAAATGAAACAATCAATTTCATACCAAATATTGGTTATTAAACTAATTATTCCCTACATGCATACTTATATTTTGTGCTAAAATGCTGAGTATCTCATCTATATTTACAATACAGCTAGTCTGTATCTCTATTTACAGCTCATTGGTGGAGAAAATGTTTACTGTTGCTATGACAACAGACAGCTGACATCAATAGGTGGGTTTCACATTCTACAATACTATTGCAGTTAGAGGCCAGGTTCCAGGCAGTACAACTCAATGGGAGAAAAACTGTTTTTGGAAGAAATTTCCAAAAAGAAACTGTCCAAATGTTTTCCCTGAATATTATTTTACAGTGATTGGATTCACAAACCTGCCATATTATTCATTCCTATGTTGCTGAAAGTCCTTTCTACTGGTCAGCGTCACACATGCTCTTTTGAATACTGTCTCCACTTGTGCATCTTTAAGGGAAAATTAATTAGAGTTGCCCTCTGTCACCCCTGCTTTCCACCAGAGCCGGGGGTAAAATATTGAGAATGGAGATGAAATGGATGGAAATATCTGCAGTTTTCTAAATGAATGGGGAGTTAAATAAAAACATTATTACGTATTATTAATTTTTATTTTTTTTTTTTTTACGTTTTCTGCTTCATGTTAGCCTGTGATTATCAGATGTGTTGGGAACAGGACAACTGCATTAAAAACATCACGGTCGTGCAAGAAATCTGAGAGCAAGAGAGAAAGACGAACGCAACGAGTGGAAGAATGAACGAATGAAATAATTAATAAATGTCAGACCGGCCCGGCGGCCCTGCCCACATTGTCGGCCCACCGGGACGGCTCTCGGTGCTCCAGAAAGTCAGTCCACCCCTGGATATCAATGACACACCTGTGCAAAAGGGGTGGAGACACCTTGTCCATAGCCTTCATGTGATGATGACTCATATTAATATTTGGGTCTCTCCTGCCACACTGAGAAGTCTGTGTTTGGACCACATAACCAATGAAGTGTGGCATAGGGAGGTGTGTGTGTGTGTGTGTGTGTGTGTGTGTGTGTGTGTGTGTGTGTGTGTCACACAGATACTCTAAAAGGCAAAACACAAAGTAAATAATAAAACAAGTCAGAAAAAGAATCAGCATATCCCGAATGGTTGAGGATGCAGATTAAAGCAAACGTGTCCAACCATCTAAACGTCTCCTACTCTTTATGAAACTTTGTTCAACTCCAACGCAGCAGAAGACACGCCTGAAGTTATGCGCAACACAAAAGTAGCTGCTGATGAACAAACCCACTGAGAATAGACATCTGGACCCACAAGCTCATCCTTTCTGTCCCTCTCATCCCCTGCAGCTCTGCATAAATGTCACCTTCTGTCAAGAGACTCAGCGTCTTGTTTTCGGTTGTTAGTAAACGTGAACGATTTCTCACGAGGTCTTGAACCACTGAAGATGCCACATTACTGAAACTGTTTATTTCCACTATTAGGCTTGTGGGCGACGGTGGCACAGGAGTTAAGTGCTCACCCCGTACTCGGAAGGTTGCAGGTTTGAGCTCCGCTCAGTCTGTCGTTGTGCCCTTGGGCAAGACACTTAACCCACCTTGCCTGCTGGTGGTGGTCGGAGGGACCGGTGGCGCCAGCGCTCAGCAGCCTCACCTCTCTCAGTGCACCCAAGGGCAGCTGTGGCTACATCGTAGCTCATCCCCACCAGTGTGTGAATGTGTGTGTGAATGGGTGAATGACTGATTGTGTTGTAAAGGGTCTTGGGGGGTTCCAGGACTCTAAAAGGCGCTATATCAAATACAGACCATTTACCATTTACCAAGGCAGTCTGTGCGGTACGACAGAAAGGCTTTATAACAGCCCTTCTGCCTGATTTTTGTTTTAACGCTAAATTAGTTTTTTTTAATGAAGACAGAGCCGCCGTTAGGAGATATAAATGTAGTTTTAGCCCATTTTAGGCCCATTCATTAAGTAGGAATGATAAAATGAAGCTGGAGGATGTTATATGATCCATCTGGATGGCGCATGCTCAACCAAACAACTCCGTTTTCATTTTAGTAAAATGTTGAAGCAGAGTTAAGGTTTGATCAGCTTTACCTCAGAGATTTCTGCCTCTCTCGCTCTGAATGTGAACAACGTTCAGATTTTTCATCAACGTCTCTAAGTGGATGGGAAACGTATTCTTCTTCTCACCTTCATAGCAGCAGAGCAGTGTGACACAGTTCAATAGATCATTTCATAAATACAGTTTTAAGCAAACATTTGATCCAGAAACAAAAGTTCACTTTTGCATGTTTAGACATTTTTACGTTAACGGCGACCGAAAGCCTCTCCTAAAGTAAACAGCTGAGTTCAGGGCCTCGGGTGGATGCTGAGGGATTGTTTTTCTATAAACAACAAGATCCCATCCAGGACATGAAAATAAAAACAAACCACAGCTGGAGGCTTCCGATGATTTAGACGACGCCTGCAGGAAGACATCATGTAACAGAAAGACATGTGGACAAATAGCTGCTGCGAACGTCACTTTGCTTCATTTTATCGTCTCAACCCCAAATCTGTTGTACTTCATGATGGCCGAGCACCGTTGTCCCCGTGGCGAGGCTTCAGTTTCACGGACGTGTGCGTGATCTTGATGAACCACTCCCTGGATTTCTGCTGCAACATCACACAGAAGGAGACCGCTTCCCGCCATCACTGATGTTTCATGTTTTCAGGCTGAAATCTTTGTCAAGCTTGCAACCCGTTTTTGTGTTTGTGGCTTGAGGCTTAGTCGTTTGTCGTGGTTCTGATGCTCGGTAAATCACCGGAGCAGATACTCGGTGGACTGATAAAGTTTGCTAGGAGGTAAACTTCATGTTTTTATCAGAGGGAGAAGGTCGATTTTAAAAGTTCATTTCCAAAACAGATGAAAAGCCTTTTTGATCAATGTCACCAAACTTTATTTTGACTGATTTCACCTGAAGAAAGAATAAAAGATGCATTTTTAACGTATAAAAAATGAGTTACAGCATTTCTTTCTGCAAAAGAGCTCTTCAGATTAATCATGCTCATTAATATACTAATTTCAGAAAATTTAGAAATAGAAATGTTTTTCTTGTTAGTTCAAATTAATATTTTTCTTTAAGGGGGTATATCATGTAAAATTCACATTCTGCATCCGTCTGTGCTGCCACATGGGTCTCTTCTGCTCTATAAACACTCCAAACTTGAAAAATCAAACCCACCATTTTTCTGTTGGCGTTTAGTTTAGAAAAGATGTACGTAAAACAAGCTGTTGCGATTTGTCCCCGTTTGTGATGTCACAAATGTGGACATTAGCTTACAACTCCGTCTGAGCTCTTCAGACTGCAGCAGCTTATGTCAGCCTGAGCGGGGGATGGGTGGGCATGGCAACTCCAGCTTGTTTTCCTAAAGTGACAGAGCCCTGAAACGACTCGTTCTGGAAGGCACTGAAAATGTTAAGAATAAAACAGCTAAAAAATCCCTATGTCAGAAGGATTTAGCGCAAAGAACTCCATTAACATGCGTCGTATCGACTGTAGAAATATAAATGATAAAGTCATAATCTCCCGTCTAATACCGAAGCTTGTTCTTGGAACTGATCCAGAAACATCCAATCGCAGGTTTTACTAAATGTTTATGAACAATTGTTTCTGAAAGCTTCATGAAATAAAAAAATAAGTTACCCAAAAAATGAGAAAAGTGCAAATTAGGGCATTTTATCACAACTCTGAGGTGTTTTATTTTTAAAGTTTGTGCAGTTTGAGTTCCTGTTGATGTTTTTGCCTTTTCAAGCGTTGTAGCACTCGGCCCTTTATTTAAAGAGCAAGTCACCACCTACAAGAAACTTACTTCACTCCCTCTTCATGTTTGAAAAATGCAACAAATGCTGTTGCCTAGCAGACCGAGAGGGGGAGGCGGAGCCACTAACAAATACACACACACACACACACACACACACACACACACACACACACACACACACACACACACACACACACACACACACACACACACACACACACACACACACACACACACACACACACACACACAGGCATTGTGACATCATAATGTACCAGTTTACATCGTGACATACCTGTTAGCCAATAGCGGTGGCAGATTTAAATTCAAATGCAGTGCTGAGTTTTTACCTGACGACGGCGCAACACTGACAGTTTTAGGCAGAAATTTTAAATTTTAACTAAGCTGCACTGAAGTACCAAATTATTGACTACACATGTCTGCAGCACAATTAGACACACATTTGTATAGTTTATCAGCAAAAAAAAGTTGATTTGGGGGTGACTTGCTCTTTAAAACTAACCTGACTCCATAAAGTTTACTTGCATTTTTTAGTCTGAGTCAGCAGTAAAACAAACCCATTAGGTGTAGGAAAATATCTGTTTACACTGCGTGGAGAGATGGATTCAGCCTGACAGCCTCTTCAGTACATCACAATAAATAAAACACAAACTTTGGATTTTCTTTTCCACACATTTTCTTTGAATTTTATTTGATCGTGTCTGTTTTTAAGTCTCTTTGCTTTCTATAACTCCCAGCCCATCTCATGTCTGACTGTTTTTGGGGAAACTGGGACAATCATCTGTCAGAAATGTGAATTTTCTCATCATTTTTTGGAGCAGAACATCATTTCTGTTTATTTTTTTTTGGCATCAGACTTTTCAGGTTTGGCAGCTGAGGTTGGATCGAGCTCGATCAAGTCAGAGAGTCGAGCTCTAATATGTTGCTCTCATCTCAGCAGTTTTTCTTGAAGTATTTATTTTATTTAGCCAGTTTGCTGTTGGGACTTCTTTTCTTCAGCTCCCAACCCTCCGTGTCATGACTCAAGCACCGATGCGGCATGACAAACGTGTCTTTGATGCGTGGAACGATTTATGCTCTCGTGTCCTGATCTGAAGCACGACCTGAGCTTGTGTGTCTTCTGCAGAAATCCGCGAGGCTTTCAAAGTGTTTGATCGTGATGGGAATGGTTTCATCTCAAAGCAGGAGCTGGGGATGGCTATGCGCTCCTTGGGGTACATGCCAAACGAGGTGGAGCTGGAGGTCATCATCCAGAGACTAGACATGGACGGTGAGGCTGGCGTCCATTTGAGAATCTGTTTTCTTGTCTTTTAAATTGAACAGCACTGTTTTGTTTGACATTTGTCTTGCAGGTGACGGTCAGGTGGACTTCGAAGAGTTTGTTACTCTTTTGGGTCCAAAGCTGACGGCTTCTGGGATGCCAGACAAGTTCAACGGCACCGACTTCGACTCCGTTTTTTGGAAGGTGCTCATTATTCAGACATCATTTCCCACCTGTTAGACACAAGGTTTCTGAGAGGAGTCACAGGTGAATCACATTCCCTGCAGGACCCTGAAACACCACGCTAGACCCAGCTGTAACTGTCATGCCCACTGGGCCGTTATGGGAGACTATATCGTCACGGCAGTCCTGTTACTTAGATAATTATAGCAACTTTCATGTAAAGCAGATTTTAATTTATTTAAAGACGCCTCATTAGATAACCATCTTCTCGACTTGACACTGGAATGGAAATTAGCGGGATGGAGTTCTCATCAAAGCCGCCTTTGTTGTAGTCGTGTGATAACAGCAGAGTCGGAGTGTGAGGCTCCAAATAGAGAGAGACGAGAGGGATTGTGGGAATAAACCTCTGCTGGCAGGAAAGGAAGCACAATGAGGAGTTGAAAAGGCTGCAGGACGTTATGTAAGAAACCTTGTAGAAGTATCAGTCGGGTGCTGCTGATTGTTCCTACGGATCCGCTGAGCTGAAAACGAGAAACTGGCATGAAGCTGTCCAATCAGGCAGGGGCGAGTCCAGAAAATTTTGATAGGGGTGGCCAGATGGGACCAAATACATTTTTGGGGTGGCACACCAAATTGGTCCTTGTGGCATCTCTGGGAGAGTTTAGCCTGTTTATTCATTCTTATTAAAAAAGTAGTACGTGTCCAAAACATTCATCTTAAATTTTATAAACACAAACATTTCAGAAAAATACATTTGTTATTTAAAATGTAATTCCAAATTTAATTCAAACAATTTTTTTTAGGTTAATTCACCTGTGTTGCCGTGTTCACACACACACACACACACACACACACACACACACACACACACACACACACACACACACACACACACACACACACACACAACTACGGAGATAAAAACTTTTTTTAAAATGGCGAGCAACGGAAATATATGTATTTATTTTTTAATTCCAATTATTTATTTACTTCTTAATTGTATTATTTTTATTTTGTTGTAAAATTATGTCTTGAATAAACAAGATCAATATATGGTTTATTAACACTGACTTTTCCTGGGCTGGGCCAGCACCCCTGGCCACCCCTGGCCACCCCTTGGGGGCGCCCTTGCAATCAGGAAAGGAAACTTGACGGACAAATCGGGAAATATTAAGGAAGAATGTTTCTAAGAACTCCACAGAAAATGAATAGAGTTATGCTTCGTTGTGTTGGAGTGAAACGGCCGATAATTCCTCTGGATTTCTATGAAAATGACATCTTCATTAAACTTGTTTACAGGATAATGATTGTACCTATTTTTTCTCCTGGTAAACATTTTCTTAGAGAAATCGTCACATCGTGTCTCTGATGAGAGAATAAATGAATTTCATTCATATTCTGTCAACATTTTACTAAATATTATTGAATGTTTATCACCTCCTAACAGAATAAATGTCATTAAGCAGCAAGCAGCATCGGTTTTCATCATGTCCTTCAGAAAACCAAGCCCTTGAAATTCGATGCAAATCCTTTATTTCCTCCTGCTGAAAATGTCCCTAAAATAAAATTAACATTAAAAATGTTTAAAGTTAGAATTGTGTCCCCGGTGTCGTGGAAACGGGTCGAAGTGGAACCGAATGGTTTACGGCAGGAAGCTGATGTGTTTTAGGAGGTTGAGAAAAGAGAAAAAAATTCTAAAACAAGGTGAATAAATGATCACGACGAAACATCTGGAGACAGATGTTGGTGTCAAATTAACAGTGATATGTTTCTGTTCTGTTCATTACTTTTATGGACAGAATTTCTAGACGCAGCCGTGGTGTGGAGTGTGTCGAGTTTGGTGGCAGGAGAATCTCGTCTCTGCTTTTTGCGGATGATGTGGTCCTCCTAGCTTCATCCAGCTCTGACCTTCAGCTCTTGCTGGGTAGGTTCGCGGCCGAGTGTGAAGCGGCTGGGATGAGGATCAGCACCTCCAAATCTGAGACCATGGTTCTCGACCGGAAAAGGGTGGCTTGCCAACTCCGGGTCGGGGGAGTGGTCCTACCTCAAGTGGAGGAGTTTAAGTATCTCGGGGTCTTGTTCACGAGTGAGGGCAGGAGGGATCGGGAGATCGACAGGCGGATTGGTTCGGCGTCTGCAGTGATGCGGACGCTGAGCCGATCTGTCGTGGGGAAGAGGGAGCTGAGCCAGAAAGCCAGGCTCTCGATTTACCGGTCGATCTACGTCCCAATCCTCACCTATGGTCATGAGCTTTGGGTAATGACCGAAAGAACGAGATCGCGGATACAAGCGGCCGAAATGAGTTTCCTCCGTAGGGTGGCCGGGCTCAGCCTTAGAGATAGGGTGAGGAGCTCGGACATTCGGGAGGGACTCGGAGTAGAACCGCTGCTCCTCCGGATCGAAAGGAGCCAGTTGAGGTGGTTTGGGCATCTGGTCAGGATGCCTCCTGGACGCCTCCCTGGGGAGGTGTTTCGGGCATGTCCTGCTGGCAGGAGGCCCCCGGGTCGACCCAGGACACGTTGGAGAGGTTACATCTCCAATCTGGTCCGGGAACGCCTTGGGGTCCTGCCGGAGGAGCTGGTGGAGGTGGCCGGGGAGAGGACGGCCTGGAGCTCCCTAGTTGGGATGCTGCCCCCGCGACCCGGACCCGGATAAGCGGAGGAAGACGACGACGACAACGACGATGTTTCAAATACGAATATTTGCACGTGTGTGTTTCTGTAATAACAATTATCATCAGAAATGGCAACTTTACCACAAACAAGGACCAAGGATATTATATGATTTCACTAAAATGGTGTTGGTATGAGCCACATCATTACGAACAGCATCCTGCACTGTGTGCACATATCTTTATAAATGTATTTCTCTCAAGTGTGTGTACGTGCATGTGTGTTTGCGTGTGTGTGTGTGTGTGTGTGTGTGTGTGTGTGTGTGTGTGTGTGTGTGTTTACTGTGTCTGATGGCTAGTGCCCGTGGTAATGTTGCATTATGTGTGTGTCTCCAGTGTGACATGCAGAAGTTGACAGTTGAGGAGCTGAAGAGGCTTCTGTATGACACCTTCTGTGATCATCTTTCCATGAAAGACATTGAGAATATCATAATGACGGAGGAGAACCACATAG
Source organism: Nothobranchius furzeri (assembly GCF_043380555.1). Taxonomy (NCBI): domain Eukaryota; kingdom Metazoa; phylum Chordata; class Actinopteri; order Cyprinodontiformes; family Nothobranchiidae; genus Nothobranchius; species Nothobranchius furzeri. The sequence goes on along the minus strand of NC_091750.1, from coordinate 33,903,444 downwards.
AAAACCCCGAAGACTGCCAAGTGGACATAGACAGTAAGGAGAAGCACTTGAACATCCACGCTGTGGACAGATCTCTGTGGCGCCTCTAGAACCATGAGGAACAAATCCTAAAAAAATGAGTTTAACAATTATTTGTTTAATCTAAAAGTTTTGATTTAAATCAAAAGAAAGATAAAATGTAAAAGTTTTCATTACATCTACCCATTACAACACTGACACGACACAATGAACCAACAGCACACAGAGACGCAGACAGGGTTAAATCCACTGGGCAGGATGAGCGGGAGATGAGCTGCAGGTGTGTGGGGAGAGGAACCTGGTGACATCAATGAACTAATCAGGGAGAGGAAAGTGAGCTGAGGAGGAGAAAATCACATGACCTAAGAACAAAAACAAAACCTAGAGACAAGAAGAGCAAGATAAACAACTAATGACCTGTGGAGAACTAAAACACCAGTGGAGAAAGAAACACACTAAAAGAGACAAATTAAACTAAAAGCTAAACCTATAGAAAAACTACAGAGGGGTGACTAGCCCCCAAATTCCACTACCTCTGCTCCGCTCCACCCCCGCCTTCCGCAGCCGCTCGCTTCCGAACTCAATTTTTACTGCTACCCGCTCTACAACGGCTCCGCTCCGGTGCGGAGACCTGAGGTGCACAAACAGGCATGCGCGGGATTTTCGAGATCTTGCGATACAGTCCGAGCAATAAACGCGGAAGTTAGATCCAAACACCCGTTGTGTGGGAGAAGCATCGGCATGAACTGTTTAATCTGCCATCATTTGTGTTGAGACATCAGCAGTGTTTAGATCAACAAAGTGCGACTACTTTGATAGTAGAAACTGTATTTATGGCTTACTTTTGTGCATTTAAACTTCAGCCGCCATTGATAGTTGTTAAAAGTTGTTAAACCTGTGCAAATGAAACAAAAAACGCCTTTTGTTTATCAATTTATTGTGAAATAACGGAAGTTGTGCTTGCTCCTTTTCCTGTTGGGCGGTTATGATTTCTGTCCATTGATTGCGGAGGTGCTCCGGCGTCCAGCAAAAATTGGATCGATTCTATTTTTGCCGGATGGCGGAACAGAGGGCGGCGCACGGCGCCGCACTGCCGGAGCACGGCCGCAGTAGTGGAACTGCTCTGATTGACTACAACGGGACCGATTTTGCTGCGGAGTTTGTGCCGGAGCGGAGCGGAGGTAGTGGAATTTGGGGGTAGGGGAGACCAATGGGAGCGCAGGACCTGGGAGGGATACCTGGAGGGGCTGCAGACAAGGGGGCACATGAGGATCCTAGAGGGGGGTGGAGCACACAAGGAGGGAGACGCAGACCATGAAAGGATAGAGATAGATAGATAGATAGATAGATAGATAGATAGATAGATAGATAGATAGATAGATAGATAGATAGATAGATAGATAGATAGATAGATAGATAGATAGATAGATAGATAGATAGATAGATAGATAGATAGATAGATAGATAGATAGATAGATAGATAGATAGATAGATAGATGATAGATAGATAGATGATAGATAGATGATAGATAGATCAGCAACATCAGTGTTAACCCTTTAAAAAGTTGTGTTTATTAACTAAAGAGTTACTATATTAATAATTATTAATATACAATCATAGTTCTATTATTGAACATATTATTGTTTACATTTTACGGTGTATTTGTCTTTCAACGATTCAGTTCTTGCAGGAAATCTTCCGACATATTTCCTTTACTTTGGGAATCATTTATTGTGCCAATCAGGAGCCACTTTATGTGTTTGTTGTTCCAAACCTCTAATCAACATTTCAATGCAGTAAACAGGTGTGAAAACACCTTTTCTGGCCAATGTTTATCCTCTAATTTTGTGGACATGCACAGAATTTTAATTGGACTTCTTATTACGAGATATCATTCAAGTGTCTAATAACTCATCTTTTCGTGTCTCTCCCACCTTGTTCTCTGTCCTTTTGCAGCTTCCAGCCCCACACAGCAAGTCAAACAAACGTGCGTACGCAAGAGCCTGATATGCGCCTTCGCCATCGCTTTCATCATCAGCGTCATGCTCATCGCGGCCAACCAGGTACTGCGAAGCGGCATGAAGTAGGAGCTGTGGCTGTTCTCGGCCTTGATTCCCATCGGGAGGCTTTGTTACAGTTCAGGCTTTTAAAAAGACAACAAAACAACCAGAACAGACAATCTCATAACTGCAAAACACGTCTACAGATGACCAGAGAGTAACTGGAGACACCAAGGACACTTTGTGTGCTCGGATTTGTCTTTGTGATGAACAAACTGACATTTCCAAGATCGAGAGGACTTCACAAAGACATGACAGCGTCTGTATGGTGGACTGCCAACTATACATATCAGTCCTCGTGAACCAACCTTGAATATTTATTAGCTGTGTGCACTGAGCAGAGTTGTGTCGTGGTGGCAGCTATAGAGAGAAGTGTAGTGACTGTCCAGTTTTGTATTTGTTCAGTGTACCACGCGGTTTCATGTAAACTGTAGGAAGAATCTGTGAGAAATCGCCGGGACGTTGGGGAAATGCAAGACGTTACAAGATGAAAGGTCTGTAGTGCACAGTGTGGCGTGGTTCGGTTTCAAATCCACTTGGGAGGAAGAACCGCTCAGAAGGAACCAAAGATCACAGAATGGCTGTGTGGGGAGGTGAACGTGTGGATGGTTTCACTCGTTCACAGCCTGCTGGGTATCGGTCAGAACCAAGCAGGTTGAAGCAGGTTAACAGTTTCTGAAGAGCAGAGACGAAAGCTAGCTAGTTGGGATGCTGCCCCCACGACCCGGACCCGGATAAGCGGAGGAAGACGACGAGAACGGGAGAAGGGGCTCCCGGGGGCCCCTCTGGGACAGAGCCAGCTGGGTATATCATGGACTCCTGGAAACAGTGGAACCTGATCTCAACTGTCTGTAGAGGATTCTGAAGACGTCTGGATATTCGTGGTGTTGGTGTCAGGTTTCCTGCTTTTTGGCCTGGGAGGTTACCTGGCTGAACGTGTAGTAAACACTCTCTGCTTCGAAGGATCATCTATGCATGAGATGCATGGATAGAAACACGATTCTTATCAATGTAGTCGTCATAATCACTGTGTAATGCAGCCACCTAATGAAGACTGTGAGATGTGGGGTGGGAGCAGAAGTGAGGCACACATGCATGAAAAGAAGGGCTTCTTTAGGACTTGTTCACTCACAAACAACAACAACAAAACAACAACAAAATCGTACCCAGCTGCGGGAACAGTTACTTCACACCAGTGCAGGGCAGGAAGCGTCTTTAAGATGCATTGCTGAAAAGTTTAAAAATATGCATTTGAACTGATCTTGCTTTAAAAGAGAGATGAGGAAATGAAGGAATGCATTTCTTTTTCTTGATTTCCATCTGGGTGCGTTGCTTTAGAGCAATAATTACATGTAATGAAGCTTTGGACACAGCGGTTTAAATGTCTGAGGATCCTCCTGCAGAATTGTGTCAGGTCAGGATACGAGGTTATGGCATTACCCCGGCGTTCCACCAGCTGCATAAACGTCGTGGCGCGTCCGCAAAGCACAATGTGCAGCTAATAGCCAATGCTATAGCTAATGGGTTGGATCCTACCCGCTTCTCGAATGCTGACCCAGAAGCTCCGCTAAATGTATGCATTTCCTTTGAAGGCAACACTTCAAGAACACGCCAAGCTCAGCAGTTCTTGCCAGACAGGAAATCAAACACCAGAGGAGTGTGAAGCACCCAGCATCTTTCAAAATAAAAGATTGCTGACTTCCAATTGCTGAACTATCAAAAAATGATGTCACTAGCTGTGACTTTCTCTTGGCAGAGGTTAAAAAACACACCTTTTGGACACATGCTACCAACGTTTTGCTCGCTTGTACCACAAGAACTGGCTAAATCAATGCATTTGCAGCCTTCACTCGACTGGGGAGCTCTTGGTAGGAAGGGATGTGTAGTACGTAGCGATTAGCTGTGGTAATAGTGGATTACTGAGTCTCCATTGACTGCAAAACTTCAAATTTTAGACGCATAAATGTAGCGGAGAGACACATTACTATGCTTCTGGGACACGTCCAGCCGGTGGAAACGCACTCATCTACCATAACGATGGCTAGGTCCCAGAAGTTTAGTGACGTGTCACTCCTCTAAATTCATGCTTCAAGTCAGTTTTCACACTTCCAGTCTATGTTTATGTGCTACGCTTCAGCTTTTGGGATCAGGCCAGACAGGAAGTCAAACAAAAGTATTGTAAAACATCCTAAAATTTCCAAAATAAAAGTCAAGTGTTGATTTCGAGTTGCTTAACTAGAGAATGAAACAAACGAAGTCTTTACCTGTGAAACGTCCATCGCCAAGGCAAACAGCACAGAAAATAAACCACAGACCTTTTTGCATTCATGCTGCCATTTTTCTCCTTGCTTGTTAACAAGTGAACTAGCAAAGTCACCACTGATGAGGTCATTTTGTGACCTCACGGTACCACCCTTGTAGAATGCGTTTGCTGCTGGTTTGTGTCTAAAACGCTCCCGGGAGGAGGTGACACGCTGCTGACCTCGCGTCTAATACGGTAATTTCCCTCTAGGATTAATAAAGAATCTTTGAATTTGAATTTGAAGCGCCGCTTACGCATCCGCTGGAATGGCCGGGTCAAGCTCAGATCTTCACATGATGGAAAGTGCAATGGGAAAAAAAATGATTTGAAATGACTGCAATAAAATATCAACATCCTGAAGTGACCATCATGTGATTGGGTGTAGGTTTAGATTCACGTGCATGCATCTTGGTGATTTTTTTCATTTATTTTTATTTTTATTTTATTTTTTGCATTTACGATTCCGCATCTTTACCAAAGCTACGGAGGAATCTGTGATATGAGAAGAAGCCTGTTCAAAAGCATCATTTGAAGGATAAATAAATAAACAATTCAGAATTCATTTAGGAGAAACCTTGTGACCTGAAAAACATTCTTCAAAATGACGTCCACATTAATAAAAGATCTTAATTTATGGGATGTTGTGAATTTTTAGCTGTCAAGCAGATTCCAAAGGAGTCGTTCCCATTTCCCGGATCCATGCACGACGAGGATTATCTGATGCACCTCAGTAAATTTGACAAGCGTGTCAAAGACTCTGGCAAAAATAGAAACCATTTATTGACAAGTACCTGTGTTTCCATTTTGCACTTTAAGATGTGCTGCTGCACACGTCAACTCACCGCCATGATTGTTAATTCATCTCCCCAAAAATCTGAATAGATTTATTTTTGTTATGAGAATGTGATGGAAGAGAAATGAAATGCGAGTCAGTCGTGCCGTCTTATGTGTTTCTAATAGGAAGAATTGTATTTGCTGCCTTATTTTTGGTGCATTCAAAAGAAAATTGCCAGTATGTTTATCATTTATGACCAGAGCAGAATATATCAGACTGTTTATTTTCTTTTTACAGCTGGAAATAAAACGTCTATCTGTTGATGTTCTCATCATTGTTCTGTACTTTGATACGTGTCTTTTGCTCCTAAAATCGGTTCATTCTGATGTTCTTCTCTGTCTGTTTATTGGTATTTCATATGAATAAAACCACCTAACAAGTGCATTTATGTCACGTTTTTGAAATACACTACTTTTTGTCACATGTGGCACAGCTTGGGGGACTTGTTGCTTGGTATTGATTGGGATTCAGACATTTTAGATAGAAATCTATGAAAGGTAATGGATTTTTGAAGGTTCGCTGGATTTATGGATTGCTTTCCCATCCCTTATTTATTTATTTATTTTTTATTTATTTATTTTTTAGAAATCTTTTGCATCACTTTTGACTCCATTATGCCAAATTTATCCCAACAAAATCCCGTCTGAGTTTTCCACTGTGCTTTCCTGGACTTGGAAATGTGCAAAAGTAACTCAGGAAAACTCTATTTCTGTAGATTAACTAGAAAATCATTGTCATGCTTCAGAAAGCAATGTATTCCAGTGATGAATTTCTTGATTTAGAACAGATATGAGTACATTTTGCACATTTTATTCCAAACTTGGGGAAAAAACCACTCAGTTATGTCTTGAAGTGTAAAGCAGCCCCCCGATAATAATATTAGTGTTTTGAGGGTCAAGTTTTTAAAAAGTGCAAATAAATGAAGAAAAGAATCGAAGGTGAACATAATCCGCATTCTTTCATAGTTTTTATATTACGTTTACAGCTAATAGACCCCTTATCGAGTCATGTCACCTGCTGCTAATGTGCATGTCGGCAGCAGAAAGAGCCACAGTCATGTGGTGTAGTTGGTTGTACAAACCGCTTTGATAAAAACAACAAAGCACACAAATTCTACAGAATTCCATCGACTCGCACCCCTTTCAAGTCAAACAACACGTCTTTGGTTACAAGCTATCAGAAGATGCGACTGGAACGAGAAAATGCTCAAATCTGCAGCAACATATCAGTCAAGCCTCGGCTAACAACAAGCTAATCAGCACCATAGGTTTAATAAAGCTAATGATGTGCCTTGGCTCCCTTTTGCTCGTTTGTGTTGCTAAACCTAATGCTACAAGCTAGGCCTACTAGCAACCTGCAGCTAATGTTTACAATAACAACACTGACTAAAGAAGAGGTAACGTAGCTATGGAAATCATGCTTATGGTAATTTATGACGTATTAATAGAGACGACATTCCCAGCAAAGCATGCGCAGTTTGCTTTCAGAATCTGTTTTTCTTGTTTACAGCAACGTAGACTGCGTACATGTTGGACTTCCCACAGGTTAATATTTTTAAATCACTTCTTTTCTACGTTCTTTGTGCGCGTTTCATCTAACGGCATTACTTGGTTCTTTTTTTTTAACGCAACAAAATATTTATTTTTACGTTGTGACTATCATTATAGTCTTCTTCAGAGCTTCGCCGCTGTTGGTGGCATCACTTCCTTCTACATTTACCAGCGAGCAGCAGAGGATGAGGTCGCCCTCTGCTGCCCGCGCTCTCCTCCCTACCTTACCTCCAAGGCTCTTTGTCTGTCTTTGGGTGTACGGCGCTTCTACATTTTTTCTGGAAACTGGAAATGATTAAACATGGACCTGGTCAGCTGGTCTCTCAACGCGACTGACAAAATTTTCTCAACAATGAGAATGGGCATCTGGTCAGGATGCCTCCTGGACGCCTCCCTGGGGAGGTGTTTCAGGCATGTCCTGCCTGCAGGAGGCCCCCGGGTCGACCCAGGACACGTCGGAGAGGTTACATCTCCAATCTGGTCCGGGAATGCCTTGGGGTCCTGCCGGAGGAGCTGGTGGTGAAGGCCGGGGAGAGGACGGTCTGGAGCTCCCTAGTTGGAATGCTGCCTCCGCGACCCGGACCCGGATAAGCAGAGGAAGACGACGAAGACGATGAGAACGGGAGAAGGGGCTCCCGGGTGCTCCTCTGGGACAGAGCCAGCTGGGTATATCATGGACTCCTGGAAACAGTGGAACCTGATCTCAACTGTCTGTAGAGGATTCTGAAGACGTCTGGATATTCGTGGTGTTGGTGTCGGGTTTCCTGCTTTTTGGCCTGGGAGGTTACCTGGCTTATCGGAAAATTAACGAGCTGTCTAGGAATATTGGCTCTTTCCCGGAGCTCAGGGATGGATTACACCGCGCTGTGAACGCACAAACTCATATAATTGTTGAGATGAGTCGAAAGCTTGGAACTTTGGCTGAGATTCATGCATTGGCACAAAAGATGGATGCAATCAAAGAGTGAGTGGACAAATCAACACGAATTGGGATAGATTCATTCATTTACGCCATTATTGGATTTTGAGAGGTTGAGGACCAGCAGAACTTTAAGAAAGAGAAGACATTATCCCTGTGAGGCTGAAATGAATAACTCAGTATTTAAGTTATTATGGCTCCCTAAAATCAGAAGCCTTTTTATAATAAAAGAGAAAACAGATTTATCCAAAAAAAATTACTTTTGTTATCGAGCTGCTGCACTGTCACAGTTTTACAGATGTTGCAGGTAAAAAAAACAATTTTAAAAAGATTGTTTTCTCTAAGAAGTTGTGGTTTGACAAAATAAGATTTGAATGTGAGAATAGGTGAGACTTTTACAGGAAATAAACCATGTGTAACGATAACCTGAGACCTGTACGGAAGAAGAAAAGAACATGACTATTTATTAGACATGACTTTATGATATTGAATTTTTATTCACTACATTTTTTTTAAATTTAAAGATCACCAGGATTGGTGCATCTGCAGTGATGCGGGCGTTGTACCGGTCTGTCGTGGTGAAGAGAGAGCTGAGTCAGAAGGCGAAGCTCTCGATTTACCGGTCGATCTACGTTCCTACCCTCACCTATGGTCATGAGCTTTGGGTAGTGACCGAAAGAACGAGATCACGGATACAAGCGGCCAAAATTAGTTTTCTCCGAAGAGTGGCTGGGCTCTCCCTTAGAGATAGGGTGAGAAGCTCGGTCACCCGGGAGGGGCTCGGAGTAGACCCGCTGCTCCTCCACATCAAGAGGAGCCAGTTGAGGTGGCTCGGGCATCCGGTCAGGATGCCTCCTGGACTCCTCCCTGGTAAGGTTTTCTGGCCACGTCCAACCGGGAGGAGACCTAAAGGTAGACCCAGGACACGGTGGAGGGACTATGTCCCTCACCTGGCCAGGGAACACCTTGGGATTCCCCCTGGAGGAGCTGGCCCAAGTGGCTGGGGAGAGGGAAGTCTGGGCCTCTCGGCTTAGGCTACTGCCCCCGCGACCCGACTCCAGATAAGCGGATGAAAATGGATGGATGGATGAATGGATGGATGGATGGATGGAACAGCAAAAATTTTATCTGTAAAAATTAATCTGCAGGATTTCAACTTCAACCATGCAACAACAACTGAGACTACTTCCTTGTGACCCAAGCTAAAGCAGTCAGTCACTCAGTCTACAGAAATCCTAGACGTAGACGCCCCGTGGACTGCTGCTGCCGATTGGAGCTGCTGTAGTGGCTGGCCTCCATCTTGGATGGGTCTACATTTGCCCCTGGTGCATTTATATTTATTCAGGAAGGTGCTTACCCAACTAAAATACGCAGTTAATTATGCTTTTTCACAAAATCAGACATATAGTATGGCAAAGAAGTCAAAATATAAATTTAATAAAATAGAAAATCCCATCAGGTAGGCTAGAAAAGTCAATAGTAATCCCGTGTGGTCTGTTTTCACTAATACGCTGGTTGTTGCAACAGCAGGCCGTAAAGTAACGGACAGTTGCTCACTCCGCGTTGACTCTGTTAACCCTGTCATGCTCTTAAGCGCCCAATGGGGTGTCTACGTATTCATGTCTATGACTCGATTGAGTTGGGTGGCTTTTAGCCACGTCTCGTCGTCTTCCTCTTCCTCCGGAGGAAAAGGAAGACAACGACGACAGCTTTTAGCCAGTCACATTACACTTCTCTGATCACATGACAGTGAGGTGTCAACTCAGTTGAGTGACGATTGGCTTGGGTCACAAGACGGTCGTCTCAGTTGTTGTATGTTTGCTGTTGAAATCCTGCAGTTGAGTTTTTACAGATAACATATTTGCTGATTAATTTGAAGTAAAAAACATAATTAAGTACATAATTTCACAGAATAAAAGCCCAATGTCCTGAATTTGATGAGTAAAAACAGTCATGTTCTGTGGAGACTATTTCTTCTCGAGACCTGAGATGCAGGTTTCAGCTGAAATTGATAACAATAAAGCCAACTGAATCATTTACAGAGTTAACATCGATCCTGGAGACCTCCTCTTTCATCAGGCGAAGACAAGATTTATGCATTTAATGAACCCAATGTCACATTGATTGTTTACCAGACACATACTTTGCATTCGTGTGATGATGGCAATAGTGCATGCACATTTCTCCAGTTACTACTCAAAATAAAACTCAGTTTGCCAATTAAAAGTTTCACTTGTGTGTTTTAGCAAATTCTATTATTATAATTCAGACATTTTTTGTCTTGCAGGTACAGAACTGATCATTTCCACTGCTCAGTCAGAAGCATTTGCTCCGTCCAGCTCGACTGTCAGACCAACAGTGGTGTTTGCCGGTCACCATTAACTTGTACCGCCCATACTGCATACTGATGAGAGCTTTGCTGCTGCAAGCTCTCTGAAACTGCACCACTGAAATTAGTACCAGTGCACTCTGCAGCACCGTTTTCAGCCGAGACATCAGCAGTCGTCTCAGGCAGCGGCATTTTCCCACGATGAGGAGGTGATTAAAATAGCTGGTTCACACAGCAGTAACAGCAAAAAATAGAGATATTTCTCATCCATTACTGATGAACCTGGATCTGAGATCAGTCACCTGGACTGAAGCAGGGAGAAGGTACAGGGAGGTGTGGACACGGAGGTGTTCTCACAACTCTCTTCTCGTCGCGGGCTCATATTTTGTTAGCTTCTTTGGTAAACTTGACTTGGATCATACTTTGGCTTTGTCTTTGTCTGAGCGTCACTGCTTATCAGGACTGCTCCTGTTTTTTGTTGAGGATTTTAACTGGACTATTTCAGTTCAGTTTTCCACGCCCCTTTTGGGCTGGCGCTTTCAGTTAGACCCTTTTGTTTATAGCTCTTTTGTTTCTTGTATAGATGTTCTCGTTTTATTGTAAATACCTTTAGTCCCTCTGTGCTTGTAAATAAAGTCCTTGTTTTAGTGACACATTACTCTGCTATTATTCCAACCTCACACGTTTTCATTACTCCCTCCATCACCATCACTCCTGGGGGACGTAATATCAAGGTTTAGTGAGATGGAACAATTTAAAATGTTTTCAAGCTATTTTATTATCTGTCACACAAGAATAAAATTTATTAAGGGGGAGAAATTGCTCTGAGTGGGTTACTATGGGTCATAAATGAATGCAAATCTTTGCAGAGTAGATGCTTTGCTTTGTGTGTACGTGCTACCTTAAAATACCATCGCCTCAACATGCAGTATATATTTTAACAAAAAGACTGTCGACCCCGTTTCTCATCCCCCCGTCACAAAACTGCTGAATTTTACCACAGAGGAGCCACTTCCTCTGAGGCTTTCAGTAAGAAAGTGCAGCAGTGATTTAGCATTGTGCAGCGAAGAGAAAACATTTGATCTCGACAAGATCCACACAAAAAAAGAGTCCCAGCTCAGGAGGTAAAGAGTAATCACTGGATTTCAAGGAAATCAAATGTTATTTTTCTTGCCCAGAAGAAATCCCATTCAAGCTGACCTGGAGGCCAAAGCCAATTTGGGTTCACGAGTCAGGATCTTGGGACTTACGTGAGGCTGTCAGCACAGAGCCTGACAAAAGCAGCTGAAGCACTAACTAGTGTTGCTCATCAAACACAACGACCAGACGTTTCTGTTTTCATTTTGCACAAATTGCGTTGCTTTTTAGTAGGAGTGCCTTGTGAGTCGTTCTCTGGGGACAAAAAGCTCCGGTGCGCCTGTTTCAGCACGGAGAATTCAGCCAGAGAAGAAAGTAGCTTCATACAGCTGGATTTGGAGTCTGGCATTTGGACATCTCACCTTTGACTGGATAACAGTAGTGTGACTAGCACTGACTCTGTTTGCTCTGCAGCATTGATGATTTATTTCCACAAATAACACACACCTGGAAGAGATCTGCTGTGTGGTGGAGTTGCTAATGCTAACGGTTAGCTTGGCAAGTGACAGCTTGACGTATTTCTGTTAGAATTTTCTCCACCGAGCCTTTTTCCTTCCACTTTCTACTAGAAGCTAATGAGGAAGTAGGACTAGAAGTCTATTTTTACTTTCGACCTGCATGTTAAACTCAAGAGTGACTGATCATTTAAAAAAACTAAGTAAAAAACTATTTCTCAGTGAACCTGCTCTTTAATTTAGTCTTGCCGCTGCACATTTTTGGTGTAGTGGGAGCTAGATCTACAGAGATTTGTAAAGTAATTCAACTCACTGATTTCACAGTTTTTACATTTTGGTTTGAAACATTTGAACATTTCTGTTAAGATTGGAAAGATTTAGCTCAGAGCAAATCCACATCTTCATCTCCACCCAATTCCAAATAAAAGGTAGAAAACTTTTAAGAACACAACAGCAGTAGTATAACAAACAAAATATATGATAATTACAAGAAAGAAACTGCAGGACTGAAAGGATTTACAATAGCTCTTTTATAAACCCTGCCAGCAACCAGCAGCCGGCAGAGTCCTGGGAGATATCAGCGGCAAGCCCACAGGCTCGCCCCATCCTCCCACCCCCTAGCCGGCCGAGCCTGGAATCCAGCGACCCGGGACCCAGGATTTGTATTTAAATTTTTAAAATAGAAATCTATAGGCTAGATAAGTCTCAGAGGAGTCCCACATGAACCGTTTAACTGTGCGCCGGCTTTTGCATCTGTAGGCTGTACAGAAAACGGACATAGTTTCTCTCTGCATTGACTGCAGTTGGGTTGGAGAGTGAGAAGACCCACCCAATATGGTGGCTATTTTATCCAATACAAAGAACAATACGTTATCAAATGTAAAAAATTAATTATAATTTCTATGAAGGTCTATGAATTGTGAAAATTTTGAAGCTCAAAAGCACAACGGTAAAAACCAGAAAACGAATTAAACCACTTTTTAGGTGTTTTTTTTACATGTCTTCCACAGTAAATGCTAGATCTTTGCCTTTCCTCCCAGACATCAGTCAATGTTGCATGCCCGTTTTCACCAAGCATGACAAAACAGTATTCAGCTTTACTTCCTTCTCAAACTGAACCAGAACTCCTAAACTGAAAGTGGAGCTCTTAGAAAACTGGTATAAACCTTCGTCCACCACATCTACGGTGTCGTGTTCCCGTCTGCCTGCATAACTGTCTTCAGCATCATTATCATTCTTGTCATGTTATGAACTGGAGCCAGGACCTTGATTGGATCGGGACTCACAGAACTTCCAGTATTAATTGAATTGAAACCGCAGTCTCCCCTGGAGTCTACCAGTGGCCCGTGGGTAGAAAATACCGAGTAGAGCATTAAGAATATGTATGAGTTGGGTCAGGATGCATTAACTGGAGGCTTTAAAGAGGTTAAAAGCCTCTGAATATCAAAACAAAATTTTTCTTCTTTGACACTGACTCGAGTGGTTTGAATTCAGATGCTAAAAAAATATAAACACAATATTTCACTGCTGAGCGAGGCTGAGTAAACTGGGGTTTATGCGATTATAAATGATGCCGTTTTTATTTTAGAATATTCTTTTTCTACATGTTTTCGATCATTTCCAGCTTTTTGATTTGCCTGGTTTCACGTGAAGAACAACCAGGTTGAAAAGGAGCTCGAGAGGCATTCATCACCCTTTGTTGTGTTTTCCCACAACTGTTTGTGAGCTTGGAGGCAGCACAATCGTCTGGCTAACTATCGCAGCTGAAGCTTGTTTTCCCGCCGGTTCCTGAGTTCTCAGAAGCTCAGCGGCCTCCTGCTTTAATCAGGAAACACGGAGCACAGAGTTCACAAGAAACAAAAGCTTTTAGGGGACACCAGAGTATTCATCATTGTTATTTTCATGAATTAATTATGATTATTCCTAAATTAACTACCAGTTTCGCTTTAACCATGCATGCAAAGAGGTTCTGGTATCATAAGTGGAAATTATTTATTTGGATAGCCAATAAAGACACACATTGCTCTGGGTTAGTAATAAGGTGATAACTAATAAGCTCTGAAGAATGTGGTTAATAACACACATAAATTCACTCTTGTTAACTGTTTTTGACTGAACCGGGACGTGAAGTAAAGCTAGGGTGACCATATTTCCATTTCCAAAAAGGAGGACAGGAGATCTATGCCTACCGATGACGTCACACTAGGGCTGGATGAGATGGCCTAAAATCAATACCACAATATATTGAGGATTTAACCTCGATAACGATAAATGGACGATAACTACAGGTATTCGCAGAAACAAAAGTTGTCCACTCGATGGGGCTGTCACATGTAGTACGTTTAGTCACAGTTTTATGTGACTCAAGGTGGTACAGCTTCTTAAAGGGACATGAACGTTGCCAACCTACACACATCTTTTCATTTTTTTATTATCAAATGTATTGACGTGGGAAAAATTACCTCGATAAGAGTCAGACTTTTCTATAATGATACATTTTTGATATATTGCCCAGCTCTACGTCACACTATGGCAAAACCACACAAACCACGTTGGGATGCATTATTTTTCCCAGGTGAAGAGCTAAAATTAATATCAGCTTTTCTCAGCAAAAAGGCTCTAAAGCAATTCATATGTAAATATTTTGCATATTTATTGCAAAATCTCATTTTTCTGCTGCTTTAGTGCTGCAACAAGGTTTTATTAATAAGAAATTATACCTTTTGTTTTACTGCAGCATTGGTAAGCTCCATGTCCACAGGTTATTAAGGATGCTTGTTCCAGCTGTGAGATTAGACGATAGGATCAATGAAAAAAAAGTTTGTCACAGACTCCAGCCCAAACTCTGATAGAAAAGTTTGACCCGTTCCACACCGGCCAACGCTGACCCACCCCTCCCCGTCCTGCCCCGCCCCGCCCCGTCCCAAACCCGGCGGAGGAATCGGGGTTCCAAAGAAGGAAACAACTAAAGGCGGATCTGTTTGGCCTGGGAGGTTACCTGGCTTGCCGGAAAATTAACAAGCTGTCGAGGAATATTGGCTCTTTCCCGGAGCTCAGGGATGGATTGCACCGCGCTGTGAACGCACAAACTCATATAATTGTCGAGATGAGTCGTAAGCTTGGAACTTTGGCTGAGATTCATGCATTGGCACAAAAGATGGATGCCATCAAGGAGCAAGTGGACGAATCAGCACAGATTGGGATAGATTAATTTACGCCATTATTAGGATTTCGAGAGGTTGAGGACCAGTGGAACTTTAAGACAGAGAGGAAATGATCTCTGTCTGGCCCCAAAACAATTTCTTATCTGATTCTGGTGCCCTTGAGCCTGTGAGGCTGAAGCGATTACTTACTTACGTTTTTTCCTCCACCTGACCCAGTCCTCATATAAACCCCCCTGATCACTATTAAGGTAACGTGACTCGGGTTGCGAATGACCACAGTCACCAATTGTTGTCACGTGTCTATGTATGTATGTCTGATCTCAGAATTGTGTGTAGTGAAACTCTAATTTCCCTCTGGGATTGATAAAGTATCTTTGAATTGAATTGAATTTGAATTTGAAATCCCCAAAATAGTACAGAGGTAAAGCTGCTTTAAGGTCACGGTTGTTTCTTTGTGATTTTCTCACTTTCCTAAATGGGGAATCGGTGAGCTCTGATGCTTCTAATAAAAGGCCTGAGAAGGTGTGCAACAGTAGGCAGGAGGATTGTGTGCCAAAAAAATCTTGATTTGATTTGTAAGATGAAAAATTTGTATTTACAAACCAAATGAAATTAAGATATTAGTCAAGTCAAGTTTCACCCATTTCACACACAAAACGGTTGATAGTTAAAAGAATCACAGATTAAATGTCACATCACGTTATGTCATAAAATCAAGGAGTACTGATACGGAACATAGTACACAAAAATAAAAGCATATTAAGTAAAAATTTTACAGAAAAATTATAGAACAATAAAGCAGCACAGACTAGGCATATGTACCAAACAGATATAGAATAAATATAACAACACAGATAAAAACCTAGCAGACCACAGATAGGTTCATGGAAGGCATCATAAAAAAGTTTAGTTTTTAATCAGGATTTAAAAATGGAAATGGTGGGAGAGGTCTTAATGTCTATTGGAAGACAGTTCCAGAGACGGACCACATAGCAGCTAATGGCAGACTCTCCGTGCTTGGTGCGGGCTCTGGGTTGTACCAGTTGGGATTTTTCTGCTGAACTAAGTGATTTTGAAGGGCAATACTTTTCAAACAGCTCTGCTATATTCAGCAATCCTTGTCCATTTAATGATTTAAAAGCAAGTAGAAGAACTTTAAAGTCAATCCTGTAAGTTACTGCTAGCCTATGCAAAGATTTTAGGATTGGTGTGATGTGATCATTTCTTTTGGTTCTGGTCAATAGCCTTGCAGCTGCATTTTGGATCATTTGAAGAGGTTTTATTGTTTTTTTAGGGAGATCAGTGAAAAGACTGTCGCAGTAATCCACCCTGCTCGTGATGAAAGCATTGACGAGCTTTTCTAGGTCTACAGGTGATATGAAGTTTTTAACCTTTGCAATCTTCTTTAAATGATATAAAGCTGACTTTGTGACTGCCGTCATGTGGCTGGTGAAGCTTAAGTCGCTATCAATAATCGCTCCAAGGTTCTTTACGGTTTCTGCTGGTCACGAGTTGGTGTAGGAGGATGTTTTAGGACCCAAGATGCAGATACCAGATGAACGAGGCAGAGGTGGAGGATAAAGTAAAAATCCTTTATTAAGGTAGTGATCCAAAAGCAGGGAGCCAAAAACCAAAAATCAAAAATCTAAACTGAGTAATCAAAAACACTAGAGAACTAGAAACACTGGAAGCTAGGAACAGGACCGAGACGAGACTGACAAGACCACCAAAAGACCACTGACAAACAACAATGGACCGACAAGACACTGAGACAAGACAGGGCTTAAATAAACTGGGGCATGATGGGAGGCAGATGAGCTGCAGGTGTGTGGGGAGAGGACCAGGTGAAAGCAATACTTAATCAGGGAGGGAACTCACATGACCTAAGAAAAAACCTAAAAAAAGAAAAGCAACCCCATAACTAATATTCTAAAGGGAAGGAGAACTCCAAAGACTGGTGGGACAAAACATATAAAAGAGACTAATAAAATGAAAAGCTGAAACTACAAACACTGCAGAGGGATGACTGGAGAAGACTTAAGCCGGGCGGACACTGTGCGACTTTTTCACTCGCAGCGTTCAGCTTCAGCTCAAACTGTACGACTTCCTCGCAGGGCAGATCTCACGAGTCATGTGCTCACACTGCACGACCCAGGTCTCGGATGCGACCTGACTGCTCACACTGTAGGTCTGGTAGCAACACGTCGGACCTAAAAATATGCTAAAAATAGCAGTTTTTACACAACACGTCAGACTTTTTTGTCTTGTTTTGCCTGTTGTCCTTCGGGAGTGCTGCAGGGAGACACACAGGGATTTATGGGGGTTGGATGAGGAAAACGAAATAAAGAGAGTAAATCTGTGTTTTGTGATCAGTTTAATTTGACATGAACACGACAAACACGCTTTCTTGACAATCTTTGTGAGTAAAAAAACGTGTAGAAACAAAAACGAACAGCGTGTGTTATTAGGGAAACAGGGGGGAGCGGCGCTGATGCATGATTGCGCATGCGCCGTGAGCGGTTCTGATACATTTTGGGTCGCAGCTGCTCGCAGCGCCGCTTCAACAGTGTGATACCCTCACGAGGGACGAGCGAAATATTAAACACGCCAGAAGTCCGTGCGAGCTCACGACTGCTGATCGGCAGCTGGTCACGTGGTGTTAATCGCCTCTCGTAACCCCCTGTACACTACACGACCGCTCGGCGCTAAACTCGCCCCGATGTCGTGGATTCTCGCACGACTGGAAAATCGGCTCAAAAAAGTGAAAAAGTCGCACAGTGGCCACCCGGCATTAAAGGAACACAGGACCTGAGAGATATATTTGGAAGGCTGAAGACCAGGGGACAAATGAGGAACACAGAGACACAGACAAAGGACACATGAGGGCGCTATGAAACACAAAAGGAGAACCTGGAGTGGGAACTGGAGGGGCTGGGGAACAAAGGGACACAGAACATGACACTGCTACTTCAAAGCCTTTCAGATTAGATGGTTCGTCTGTTTCGGTAAGGTGTGACATTTGTGCATTTGTAGTGGCAAACCAACAGAAAGCGTTAAACAAACGCTGGTGAAAAGAGCCGTCTTGGTTAACTTTGCACATAATTTCAGTTCCTGTCAGTTAACACCCAACATAAACTAAATAATATGAAGCATTACATTCTCATGTGCCATAGAGTGGTACAGATTTGACACTGATAAAATATTCATTTCCCTACTGAGCGAATACCCATTTAAACCACTGGGAGAAGTGGATTGGCCTGCTATTCCCCTCTCACCAAGATAATCAGACACAAATTGAAAATTTCTCGCTGCCACTTTCAGTTCAGGTTTCAATATGCCCTGCCTTGCTAGGATGATGTTGCATATTTTTATGGCTGCAAAGGTGAAGGCTACATAAGGGGTTTATGAATGAGATTTGAATTTCATTGCTCAGTATCGTTTAGAGTTTGTAATTGGGGCAAAATGTATTCCGTATCCCTAAAAGGCACTTGTGCTGGTTGTGATATGAGTGGTAGCAGCAGCTGGGTCAGAGGAAAGGCTTCTCAGAATCAAGGTAGACATTACATCCCTACTTGTTTGCAAGTGCTATTTGCTGCCAAGTCTATGTGGCGGAAAGATTACGCGATGTCCTAGACCGTTCACCGAAATACAACAAAACCCAAAAGGTTCTAAAACTACTCATCAGTGTTTTCTATGTCAGTTGTAACTTGAAATGAGTTATTATAGTTTAGCAAGAGGCTGCAGAGATGTGTTGGAAGTAAACAACTGAGGTTGTTTATTTATTTATTTTTGCACCATAAGACTCACGTAGAGCTGGCCAAACAAACAAACTACCATTGAATCTTGAACAATTGACAGCAGGACTTGTTTAGGGTTATTTCTATTCATTTATTATCGATTATCCATGCATTGCAACTTGCAGCATGTCCCTTTGATCCTGCATGATGTTTAGTTTTCATGGATTTGGTCAACTTGTAGACATGCCTCATGTCTAAAGAACAAGTACTTCTTCTCTGTCCATTCTCGGTGATTTGGAAAGTAGAAAAGTTTAGGTTTTTTAGCTATTTTGAATGTTTTTGCATGAATGATTGAATGAATGAATGTCTCGCTCAGAGGATGTAAAACCGCTCATAGCAGACAGATCAGTTGACTGTTTTAACTCAAAGTGGATCTATCTGCAAACACCTACTGTAAATAAGGGAAATGTTGCTTAATGTTTTTAACTAATCCTCTAACAATGACGGTGTGTATCGGCTCCTTGTCATCACGGTTCACGAATGGCTGTGAACTGCAGCAGCGTTAGCGCTCGTTGTGTTCCCATCTAGGATTAAGAGAACGGGAGCCTTTCCAGACTTTTTGATGGCACTGGCAAGCCACCATGAAGGATTACAGAAACAAGGCGTGAGGATGTCTTGGATATTGCTTTCTTAGCGCAGCCTCAACGGTCACATTTTGTGATTACCTCTGAGCTGTACCCAGTCCTAATTAACCTTATGAGGAGCTCACTGAAGCCCAGATGATTATGAGCTGTGCTGCTGCAGGAAGGCAAAGTCAAACTGAACTAAAGTTTAGATGGTGGACTATCTCAACACGACTGGAGTTCATCACAAACCCGAGAAGGGCACTTTGATGAGGCAGGGAAGATGTGAGGTTGTGCTACAGATGTGATTTCTGCATCTAAAGAGAACATTTGTATTATTCTTTTCCCCCTCCAGCTGGTTAATCTGCATCTTTGTGTGGAAAGGAGTTGATGGTGATATGGAGACAAGGAAAAGCTCGGTGGGTGAACAGAAAGTGTCTGGGCTGGAGAGGGGTGTGTGTGAAAGAACACTGATGGGGGAAAAATACACAACGAAGGTTATTTTAAAACATTTTTACTAACTGAACATATTTTGTACATTCCTTCTGTGTAATCCATCCATTGTTAATAAATGTAGAAGGAAGTAACGCCACCAACATGGCACCAACTGTGCCGTGTTTGGAAAAGAATTTAAACAATGACGTTTTCATTGTTGTCAACTTAAAGAAAGGCAAATAAAATGATGTTAATACTCTAAAGCAGCGATGTCGAACTCAAATTCACACTGGGCCAAAATGAAAAAGTGGGACGAAGTTGCGGGCCAAACTCAATATTTTAAAAAAAAGTGACGGCAAATGTGCACTTTTTCCTTTATCTGCAGATGTGAACAGTTGAACCTTTTCATTTGGAAACAAACTTAGTTTTGCAGCAACACTGAATGTGGAATAACCAAATTACACACGAGCAAGTCCGTTTTAAATAAAGTACACATCAGTGGTTTTCATTACTTATGTCTCAATTTTGTTTAAATATTTTTATTCCTTAAAATCTGCATATATTCAATTTCTTCTAATTTTTTATCTTTTGAATCTTTTAAGTGTTTCTATTTTATGTTTTCCTGTTTATTCTTTATTTTTTACTCGCCTTTGTTGCTCCTGTAATGAATGTTATTGCTGCTGTGACACCAAGCTTTCCCCACTGAGAGACAATTAAGGGATTTTCTATTTTATTTCTATTCATCAATCTGTAATATTTCCTGTTTAAAAAGTAGGTGAAATCTTTTTTTTTTCACAGGCAAACAACATAAATAAAAATAGTAATTATCTTAAATCAAAATGCAAAATCTCACCTATTAACTTTCATGTTTTGGAGCTGAAAAGGTTAATAAAATGAAAATAATTCAATCCCAGTTTTCTCCACTCTGATTTCTTGTGATGCTCACCTGTTCCAGCCAGACCTGCACCTGTGGGGTCGGGCTCTGAGCTGAGGAAGGAGTTCATCAGTGAGAAACAGCTGATCACACACGTTTGTGCTGCTGGACATGGAGAGCATCTGGACCATGCAGTTGTGTCGGGGAGGGAGATAAAAGCTGCAGCAGCCAGAGTCATAGTGACTTGAGCGTGTCGCTCAACTGGAGTTAAATTATCTTGGCCTGGAAGTTGGTCGGTGCACTTTCTAAGTCAGCAGCAAACAGATTACTGAGCTGGTAAAATCCATTTCTGGGCTTCAAAGTCAGCTAATTTTTGAGTAACCTTGGTGCTGAGTAAGAGGAGTGTTTTCAATTTGTCCGAGGCAGGGGAGGTAACGCTGCAGACGCTGATGCTAGTAGCATGGACACTAAGGACTGTAAAGGCATTCCGGTTTTTCTCCTTGAAGCATCAACATGTTCCATCTTTGTTGAAACATTCCTTCTACCAATCTTTCTCTTCCTGGACATTTTGGGATGATCAGGGCTGGATTATCATTGCAGGGCCCCCTGGGCACAATGTGCTTAGGGGCCTCTTGTCTCCTGTTTCCTTCCTCCTCTTGTCTCCTGTCTCCTTCCTCCTCTGGTCTCCTGTCTCCTTCCTCCTCTGGTCTCCTGTCTCCTTCCTCCTCTGGTCTCCTGTCTCCTTCCTCCTCTGGTCTCCTGTCTCCTTCCTCCTCTTGTCTGCTGTCTCTTTCCTCCTCTTGTCTCCTGTCTCCTTCCTCCTCTTGTCTCCTGTCTCCTTCCTCCTCTTGTCTCCTGTCTCCTTCCTCCTCTTGTCTCCTGTCTCTTTCCTCCTCTTGTCTGCTGTCTCTTTCCTCCTCTTGTCTCCTGTCTCCTTCCTCTTCTTGTCTCCTGTCTCTTTCCTCCTCTTGTCTCCTGTTTCCTTCCTCCTCTTGTCTCCTGTTTCCTTCCTCCTCTTGTCTCTTGTTTCTTTCCTCCTCTTCTCTCCTATCTCCTTCCTCCTCTTGTCCCCTGTCTCCTTCCTCCTCTTGTCTCCTTCCTCCTCTTGCCTCCTTCCTCCTCTTGTCTCCTATCTCCTTCTTCCTCTTGACTCCTGGCTACTTCCTCCTCTTTTTGTCTCCTCTTGTTGGTCTCCTCGCTTGCCTTCAGAAAAACTGCTTTCTGGCCTTTCTGTTATTAAATTCATTTACATTGTCATCAAAGTCCAGATTCCTGACAAGCTGAGATTCAATAGCCATCAGTGACAGTGCACTGAGGCGCTGCTGAGTTTGTGTTGTTCTCAGTTCATTTTTTCTTCTTGCCATTTGTGAAAATGATCTTTCCCCTTCACAGCTTGTAACTGGTAGAGTTAGAAAAATCCGCAGGGCCACAAATACATTAGGGAAGATGGACTGTAGGCCATTGTTTAGCCCAAAAACGATCCTGGTAATATTACATTATCTATGTGGACTCTCTGGGGATTTTTTAGAGCTGAGAGGCGCGGAGCTCTGATCGTTGACACACTCCAGACAGATGCGTCCTGAGAACGGCCGCGGTAACATTATCAAATTGTCGCCACATCTTTAACACGCTATCATTTATGTCGGCTCATTTCCTTTCATGATTTCTGTCTTTTATTTGTGCCTGATGCATTTTGCTGTTGTGGAGCTGAGCGCATCACCTGTTTCATCCTCCAGTGACCACCTCACCGGTGCGGTCAACGCGCAGCGCTCTCCGCTATGTTTGCGGTCGGGCCTCTCTTCATTGGTCAGTCTGCATAAGTCTGACTCTCAACCACTCTCAACTGATGTTCAAAGTCATAGGCAGCGAAGTGTGCAGCGCAAAAGCTCGGGTGGACAGTTTGTTTAATATAAAGCGGGAGATAACAAATACAGTATTTTGCTCGTGCACTTGCTGCCGACAGTTATTTTCACTTGTTGCATTAATTAAACATGGAAGTGGATACACTGTGACCTGGTGGCGAGTCACTGCACTGGAAACACAATCACCACGCATTATGACAAATGTAGTTTATAGTCAATGTGTGCTTTGAAGCAGCAAAGACTTATTTTAAGACACTTGAATCTCGCGGGCTACGTTAAAATATGTGGCGGACCACATCTGGCCCGCTGGCCTTGTGTCTGACACGTTTGATCTAAAGAGTGAAGTTTTATAACATTTTATCGTCAAGAAAACTTTACAACCTCATGGCTCTCTTTTCCAAATCAGGTACAAACCAATGTCTTGTCTGGAATTAAGAGCATTTCATTTGCTCAGACGAGCTTCAGTCATATCTCTTTTTTCACAGAGTTTCCCTCACTTCTGCTTTAATTTCACCCCTATTTTCCAAATCTCTTCCATTAATGGAGCAAAGTTTTACAGAGCGTGCCGCCACCTTCAGGCCTAAGAATTTAATTTATTTCTCCCTTAAAACTTGGTCTTTAATTACAGGTTTTTCCACTTTTTAATGTTTAGGTCCAACAAATGTTGAACTCTTACCATGATTTTTATTTATGAGACCTT
The DNA here is from genome assembly GCF_043380555.1 of Nothobranchius furzeri. Taxonomy (NCBI): domain Eukaryota; kingdom Metazoa; phylum Chordata; class Actinopteri; order Cyprinodontiformes; family Nothobranchiidae; genus Nothobranchius; species Nothobranchius furzeri. The sequence goes on along the minus strand of NC_091750.1, from coordinate 33,880,443 downwards.
CCTGTAACCTTTTTGTTCATCGCTGTTGCCCAGTTGGACTTTGACACACCACCAGTAGGGATTGTGGATGTGTATCGCTTTGAAAGGCACTTGTTACAAATGGAACTATAAAATAAGACTTACATTTCAGTTGTTTCTGTCCTTTGAAGACATTTAGCAAATGTGAATTTATAATTTATTTCAAAATAAACCAATATCCTAAAAACAACAAGTGTTGTGAATCATTTCATGAAACAATTTTACATTTCATCACACACGTTCAATTTATTTAGGTGTATTGTTTATGAGTTAACGTTTCTTATTTTACCAATAACGTAGAAAATACTTGAAAAGTAGCATAGATAATCACATTTCATCATTGCACTCCATATTATTTTAAATACATATTAAGTTAGCAGGTTCTGCAATCAGTATTCCACAGAGATTAGGAAGAAGAGGATGTGAGGAACAATATATATGCAAATCTTTATGCCCGGATATGTAAATATGTCCATGAACCCACAGCAGAAAAAATCCTGTCACATACTTTAGCAGGTTTGGAAATATTTTCTTAATTTTACTGGTATAAAAATATTGCTGTTGTACTTTTAATACATTAACTTCAATGGTCACTTTACAAATGTGTAATACATTTGCAGTGGTCTCTAGTTGGAATGAATGCCTTGTCATTTGTTCTTTGGGGGGAAGTCCTGGTGGTCCTGTTTGAGAACGGAGAAGTCGAGGAGAAAGTGGCTTCAGAAGGCAGGGTTTGGAGTCTTGATATTTGGACATCTCGCCTCTGATTGGCTAACAGGAATGCAACTCCAACACTTATTCTGTTTGCGCTGCAATTTTGATGTTTTATCTCCAAAAATACAGCCTGAGGGAACTCTGCTGTATGGTGGAGTTGCTAATGCTAATGGTTAGTTTCTACTAGCTGAGACGTTCTCTGCTGTTTCCTGGACGCTAAACCAACAACATCCTCCCCCGTTATGAGTCAAGATGGGTGAGTCCATGAATGTTGTTTAACGGTGTGACATAGATCTGTCAGGCTTTTCTGAACTGAACATTTTCCTGTCTATTTTCTATCACAAGGTAATTCAGGAAATAGGGGTAGAAGATTATTTTCACATTCAGCTCCATGTTAAACTCAGAGTGACTGATTATTGTAACAGAATGAAATGACTGCCCCCCCCCCCTCCTCTGACACAGAACTATCTGCATGAGATGTGGCCTCAAGGTCTCATGCATTCCTTCTAACCTGCTTATTTTCAGCTCAAGATGTGACCGATCTGTGAAATGAAAATATTAATTACTTTATTATGATCCTATAGAATATAAAGGTACTATGACTTTAAATGTTTCCACTAGGACTGATCTCACTTAGCGTTAAAAGACATGACACATTACTGATCCAATCAGAATCTGCCAGATCTGACGGAGGCGTGGTTTTGGTGGTGCTTGGTAAATCTGTCATCTTTTCATTCGACCATAAACCAAAACATACGAAGTATAAAACTATGCCCTCGCCATCTTTAACGCCAGTTCAAAGCGTTCTAGAGAAGTTGTCGGAGTGGCCAATCCATAACTTTCCTCTTCAGCCGAAAGAACCAACGACAAGCTGGATAAAATCTGTTGCTGTTCCCACTGCCGCAACGGTTCCTTTCAGAATAAAAGCTGAACCATCAAGACCCAGGTTCGGGTCTCACCAGACGCCAACAAATTGTCGTGACCCAGAAGTATCTCAAGACGGGTGGTCGGCTGCCGTGGCTGCTTCTACAGGCTCCTGCTCCACAAGGTCAAGCTGGACCTTTACACCTCCTGATCTAGACGGGGACTTCCACTCAGGGTATGTAGACCGACAAATGGCGTTGAATGTGTTTATGAACCTCCTAACCAAAGCTTAATGCGAAGACATCACCTTCAGTTCCCATCAGAACTAATCGCTTCTTCGGATTTGCTGGTTCAGAGCAACATCACACGTCATCCCATTCACCGTCTCATTCACCTTAGTTACACCACACTTTTAGTGTTAAAGTCAGTCTAAATTAATTTATTAGTAATAAAATTCTTAACTTTTAAACTTGACTCTCTCTCTTCTGTTGTCTCTGAGTGAATACGAGCGGTTATCTAATCCCTGCATTAAAAAGATCCAATCTTCTGGTTTAAATAACCTCACAGATCCGTAAGGTGGATTTCATATTTCCTATGGAATCCTACGCCTTATGGCTCATTAAATAACATGTAATCTAAATCATTACAGAATGGCGAGCCAGCCAGGAGATAAGAAGTAAGTAGAAAAAACGGTTTCCATGTGGATCATCTCTTCAAATTTGAAACTTGAAATTACACTTTTCAAGTTTTTAAAATGCAAAAAGAAAGATTTTTGTGACTGTAGCTAAACACCTACCTGACTCATCTTCCGAACGAGCTTTTGGTTTTGTAAAGGTCACACAAATGAAAGTCAGATGAGGTTGAATGCTGCTGTGATTGTGCTGAACCATTTTAGCTTTTCCGAGCCACATTTACTGATGAATTACACCGAGCCTTGCGTGATGCCCGACAGATGTCATGCCTTCTTAGACATGAAAGAGAATCAAACTTGAGTTTTGGTTATTTTTTTCTGCTCTATGCAAAATGAGAAGTAGAATTTTTCCACCTCCTTTTATAGACATTTTTTATTTTCTGTTAGGCAGCTACCGGCGCAGCACTTACTGCAGCTTATTTCTGAATGTAAGACAGGCTTGAGTTTCCTCAGACGTGATACCTCACATTACAAGCTTGTAAAACCTACATCAACATTTTGTGTTTGGCTGAGGGGAAAAACAGCCTTTTGACAAATGATGCTATTGATTTCCATGTATGCTAAAGCTGGCGTCATAAATCATTAAATAATACGCGATGTTCAGCCATAGACAGGTCTAACCTTTATGCCTCTGCCAGAGGGTTTCCCGATCCAGACACGTGCTGCATAATAATCTGTCCTGGCTGGGCTCTGCAGCATTGTCAGGAGCTTCTCGCCCCTCTTCTGGTCACTGACTGCCCCTCTGTGGTCATAAATGTTTGACAGTTTTTTACTGAGCCATTTTTTCTGAAGCTGAAATGTCCAACACAAGGCAGGGATGTGTTCAATCAAGGAAAAGAGGAGCTTTTAAAATGCGAAACTGTTTATGTGTGGGACACTTTGACCTAATTTTTCTTCTCAACCTTGTTGAAAATATTAAAAGAAAAAAAAAGTGGCTCCTCTGTGTACATTTAGGAGATGAATAACTTCTGGGAATGAATTTGTTCCCAAGTATAGTGAAAAGTACTGGAGCAGCGACAGCTCTGGAGGTAGAACGGGTTTCCCAGTATCAGTAGAAGACTGCAGGTTCAACCCATCAACATATATACTGGACAATTCCTGTCCGTAGGCTCCAATTATAAGTTTTTGTGCCAAAATGGGAGGTGGCCACCACCGCCATTTTGACCGTGTTACAGGTTCCGTCAAGCCCAGACAATTCCATAAAAGGGAAAAGAGGTGGAGCTGAGGGTGGGGCTGTAAGGCTGGGCTCAAATAACGACACCCGCCGAACTGAAACGATGTAGCTTCAAGCTAACCCAAAGCTAACGCGGAGGTGGGAGCTAAGCTAACAGAGGTTGCTACCTAGCAACAACAGGAATTAACTGTGCACAACACCAGAGGTTCTGAGTCAGAGATACGCCGGGCTGACCGCTGGGGAGAAGTGGTAGAAGACAGAGGTCTCCCGAGACCTCCACAAGCCAGCAGCCGCACAGCAGACAGGCGCCGCTGCGGTCAGAGATGCGCCGAGCTGCCGCTGAGGGCAGGGGACCATACCGATAGTGGGAACCCAGCTCCACCAACATGTTATATTTCAACCCATTTTCTAAAGTGCAGCATTATGTTAAATGCACTGGGTTTTACCCTATTACATTTAAATTTCATGGTTAAACAGTACATGTTAAAATCTAAGCTCAGCTCGGCAGTGACCTAAAATACATAAATATAATTTTACTTACCGAAAAAAATGAAGTCGAGACTCCTTGGACGCTCTATTAGTGCAATTAATGCCACAGCAAGTCATTTTGTCCAACAATTGTACAAAAAATATCCAAACAAGAATACACACACACAGAGACTCAAAATCCCGGAGCATTTTCCAGGCCAGACCGAGGCTCTACTGAGGCCTTTCCACGGAGCTAGCTCTGTGGTCACGTGGGTCTGATGCTCATTAATTATACAAAATTTTAGGCTTTTAATACACTTAAACAGAAAAGTGAGAAAAACATTCACCCCCTCAGAGTTGTCATGAGTGTAAACTAGATCATTTAAACCTAAAACATGTTTTGGTACCAGGCTGTAAACATGTTTATTTCTGCTGTGAAATTGGTATTTTTAACATGGGAGTCAATGAGGATTTGCTCGCTTCTGACACCAGCCCCTAGTGGATGAGGGTGGAACTGCAATTTTTCTCACTTCCTGTTTTGCTTCATTGTGGGGGCTTGGTTCAATCCCAGCTATTGCCAGGGTATTCTGCTGTTGTGTCCTTGGGCAAGACACTTACTCGACGTGTCTGTGTTGGTGGTGTTCAGTGGGGCCGATGGTGCAAATGTCAGCCTCATCTCTGTCAGTCCGCCCTGGTGCACGGATATTGAAATAGTAAGATTTCCAAGGAAAGTCCTGCCTTTCTCACCTCTGATTGGCTAGAAGGGCTCTCCTACGATTGGCTATTTCATTTGGTAGCTAAGGGTTAGGGTTAGGGTTAGGGTTAGCCTAACCCTCAGTGAAGTTGGTCTTTAATGGTAGACTTCAGGAGTGGGTGAACTGGGCAGCACGCTGCGGTTGTAGGCAAGCCCACAGACGGGGCTCATCTCTGGGTGGTGCAGGCTCTCCACCTTACCAAACTGGCGTAGGTAAAAAAGAAGGGTGAGCTTTCGGGTCATGGCCCTGAGAGCCAAGAAGGATGCTAGGATCTGAGCAAAGAGGAAAAGGAGGTAGATGGAGTGGATGGCTCTCTCCAGAGGCAGGATGATAGTTCCTTCATCGGTCACGAAGAAGAGCAGCACTGGCAGCTGGAAGGTGAAGGAGAGCAGCCAGAAGGCTGCCAGCTCTGGCACCTGATGACAGGGAGGAAAGTAGGGCGAGTTCAGAGCAGTGAGCCATCAGAAGCTTCAGCTGCTCTCACATTTGCAGCGATGAATCAACACAAATCATTTGTTATGCAAAAAGAACACAAAACAGCATTTTTTATGTTTTAATAAGACTCTGTGGCGTTCAGTGTAGATTTGAGTCTGCGTCACCTTCTCTTTAAGGTTTCCAGTGTAGCCCAGATAAAGCCGAATCACTTCAACGACGGTGACCAGAACCAGACCAGTTATGAGCAGAGCCTGGTAGTACCCTGCAAGGTGGTGGAACTGGGAAGAGAACAGAGCTGGATGTGAGTAAGCCTGAAGCAAGTCTCTCCTCTACTTCAACTGTTTAGTAAAATGATTTTATTATCATTAGTTAAATTGTCACCGTGTACCTGAGCGTCGAAAATAAAACCCCTTTACGAACAAAATGAATTATTGCCTTTTATTGTCACTATATGAAAGTAGAATGACATTAAAAGCAGCACCTTTATTGCAGTCCAACAGAAACAGTAAAAGCAATAAATAAACAAATGGTGCAAAGTTGCACTTTATACATATTGAACATTTCAGTTATTGTCGATAGCATGTAGATATTGGATATTGCACAGATTGATGGGCAGAATGGAGTCCTGAAGTCAGATAGTGTCGATAGTAGTCAGATGTATTCTTATTATTATATAGTTTTTATTGTTTTATTAATTAATAATCTTAAACTTTAACTCTTATTTTTGTTGCTATTTATTTACAGGATAAATGGATGAAATGAATCCATTATTTAAAACAACGTATAGAATAAAAGTCGTGAAGAGATGTTTGCTTGGAAACCAGTAGATGGCGCCAAAGTCTTGGATTCATGTTTAGCTTTTGTCTCGATTGCAGACATTTATTTAATTACGAGAAACTTTGTAATATTTGATGTATTTAAACCTGCTCATGGGGCAGATGTTTTAGTCTTTATACTAAACTGGCTGCAGCTTTTTTTTTCAGATAAAAACAGAACTAATAAAGATTTTGCCCCCCCCCCCTCCATGCATTTTCCGTGACTTACCTTTACTTCTAACATGAACACTGAAGAAAACCACCAGCATGGAAAGTAAAACATGTTGAAGTATAGCAGCATTTGAAGGGGAAGGTGAGAAACTAACTCATTGGCCACTGAAAGATAAATAACAGTAAATAGAAACACTTTATACCTTTTAATGGAACAAGACAAACACAAAATGAGCCTGAATAAAGGTTTACACAACCTAAAATTATTACCCTTGCCGTTTATACACTACAATATTTTGGACATTTCATAAACAGAACGTGTCAGATGTTAAGTGCATGTGAAGATTGTTAAATAGGTGCAAAATTTGGCCGCATCTTTGAAAATTTAAATAAATTATAATGAGTTGTTTCCACAAACATATTACAGATGTGCCAAAAAGACAATAACAAACCGCTTGGCTGCATAAATACTAGCTGAGATGTGTGCTTCTGCAGACAGCAAAAACAAAATGAAGATAATGAGTGATTTTGTTTATAAGTGAGAAGAAAACCAACCCGCTGCATCCTCCTGCTCCCTGGTGAGGTCAACGTCTGCCGTCCTGTTGTTGGCGAACACAGAGCCTCTCATGTAGGCCAGGCCCGTCTGCAGGTTCTCCGGTGTAGGCGAGTAAAAGACGGACATTGTGGGTAAGAATCATCACAGAGGACAGAATTCGAACTTCTGCTGATGACCGTTGTCCTCAGTCTCATCAAGACACAAGTGCAGACACACAAAGAGCTGCAGCTCCACTCGGCCGCTAATCAGATTATTGTGGAGGAGGCGGGATGAGGATTAGGAACAGTTTATCTGTTAGTGGCCATTTGTGACGATTAATTAATTAGTAGAGAATGAAACCATTTGTGGTGTTTGCGTGTTGCTAAAAAAAAAACGGGTTTCTTTTGCATTATTTATTGATGTATTAAAAGCAAACATGATGCATCTCTGATGACCAACACCCTGCAAGCTGCAGACAGCCAGCGAGTCCTCAGAGAGGAGCCTGGCTCCAGGTGCAGCCTTGAAGCCCCACTCGTCATTAAGCGGTCTGGGTGCAGCTGCAGGGTTTGACCAGGAGGGGTCATCACAGCTCGTCCCTGGGGGCGTGCAGGGGGAAGTTCTGGAACTCCTCTGGTACCTGTTCCCCTTTCTGGGACCTCTTGTAGAAACCCAGTGAGTCCAGCAGGCTGCTGATCTCTTCTGCCTTCATTTTGTCCACAGGGACGGTCTGATGTTTCAGGAAGCACACAAACACGTGGGAGAAGGTGGGAGGATGGAGAAAGTGGCTTCAGGATTGGAGGATTTAGGTGTTGAGTGTGTTTGGTAGACTAAAATCTGCACTCTCACATGTTTTTATTACTCCATGATGGAAAACTAACAAAGAATGAACACTTGGAAGAATTTATTTGCAAAAACACTCCTATAAAATTCCATGTTTCTGAGCATGGAACAAGCTAACTTTCTCCCTTGATGTTGATGTTTGTGTCTGACACCAGATCAGTACTTTCAAAACTGAACATCCATCTGATGCTGCCATTGTTAGAAGATTGAAAGAACCTTCACCTGTACAACTGTATCCTTGTCATCATAAAATATCAGACGGGGATTTTTCTCCTCTGATGAATCGTATTCCAAGTTGTGGCTGAACGGAGGATAAAAAAACAGCAGATCAAGGAAAAACTGGTTCACTTACACGTATGAACACCTTCCGTTTTTCTTACGCTGCTCTGAACTTTATTTTTGTGCATCTTTCCTTTTTCTGGACGTTTCAGAGCAAAAGGATACTACAAAGCCCATCGCTCCAGCAGAAAGTGTTGGAGCTCCGGCATTTTCTTTATGGCTCATCCGACCACACTAGGAGCCTGCAGGAGGAACAACAGATGCATTTTTTAAGCAGATTTAAGTTCACTGTTCTTCGCAAGTTGACACAACAACAGACAACTCATCCCGTTTCCCCCCTTCATGTGTCCTCTGTCTCTTCCTGTCCCTTTGCAGAGACATCATGTCCGGTGGACACTCTGAGCTGTCGTGATGACCCTTTGAAGTTGTCAGGTTTGCATCTGTACTCACCAGGAGTTTACCTCGAGCTATGACTGATTTTCTCTCAGCTGCTGTGTCGTTGGTTTCTGATGCTCCTGCAGCAAGGGCCAACACGAGCACCAGCAAGACCCACATTGTAAAAAGAAAGTGGACTTTTTGGGCTTGACCCAGGTAAAAAGCAAGAATATGTAACCGTTTAAGCACTTGACCAGGTTGTGAGGATGGACAGGTCCATGAGACTTTCACACGGGGGAGTCTTGCTCCAATAAGTTGAAATGTTCCATTTTTTTCTTCTTGATTTTGTGTCGAATGTTTCCCATCTGAGAAGTGAGTTGTCGTTTTCCCCAACTGTTTAACATATACAGTTACGTTGCTACAGACGTGCCTAATAAAACCATGTTTGATGATCTAACCGCCCCCGGTTTTAGAGTTCATGGTCTCCTCCACGTCAGAAGTCGATGAGACTCCACAGAATCCACAGAACATCTGCTCACTTATCACTTTATCCCACACAGTGTGTTTTCAAGTGGATGTGTCCTCTGAGACACAACCAGATGCTCTCATCCGCTAACACCCAAACTTCACTTAGAGCAGACTTGAGTTAGGAATAACAGAACTTTTCCTCATTTGTGTCTCAAAACTAATAAAAAAACATGTCTGAAAACAAAATAATCCATTTTTTGGTAACGCTTCCTTTTACAGTCCCCTAATTACTAAATACTTACATGTTAATTACATCGTAAGTTAAAGTGTATTGTTGTTTCTGAGTTCTTAAACAGTTATTACCATGTAACTAAGATTTAATTCTAGTTTCTATCGTTATGAATCATTCCCAGTAAATACTGATTTACACAGAAATAACACTTTATTACAGTTATACACTTTAATTACACAATAATACACTCTAATGTACTATGTAATTACCATGTATTTAGTATTTAGTAATTAGGGGACTGTAAAAGGAAGCGTTACACATTTTTTTCTTCTTTGTCCAACATTAAACTCCTATTTATTGCTGTATTGAAAGAAGTTGTACCATTTTCATGGCTAGTGATGAATTATATGAAAACATGTTAGTTAATCCAACATTGAATGCACTTTCACATTTTCAGCATAAATTGAAGCATTTTCCAACTCCTTATTGTGTTTATTTGCTACATTTAAGAACCTCTTAAACAATCGTGTTTATAAAAAACATCAACATTATTTTCAGACTAGATTTGCACCACAAGTGTTATCAGCTCTTCATGTTTAGGTTTTTATTTACTGAAACATCTAAATTAGAATTGTGGCAAAAACAAAAGTTAAAATGTTTTCTGAAGCTCGCCACAGCCTGCTGAAGGGCAAGAATGTGTTTAATCCATAAAGATTATCTGTTGGGTAAATGATAATGAAGATGTTTATGTTTATGTATTTAGCAGACGCTTTTGTCCAAAGCGACTTACAAGTGATAATTGGCATGTTGCCCTTGAGGCTAACAACAATAACAACAACAACAACTTGACATCAGTCATGGAGAGGAGGGAACAAGGAGTGGACAGTAGAGAGGGGGGACGGGTGCAGGGAGGGTGCTAGTTTAGAAGATGCTCTCTGAAGAGCAGGGTCTTCAGGAGTTTCTTGAAAATTGAAAAGGAAGCTCCTGTTCTGGTAGTGCTTGGAAGGTCATTCCACATTTGTGGAACGATGCATGAGAAGAGTCTGGATTGTCCTGAGCGTGGTGTAGGCACTGCTAGCCGACCATCCTGTGATGACCGGAGCGGCCGGGCCGAGACGTAAGCCTTTGCAAGAGGATTCAGGTAGATGGGAGCCGTACCATCTCGGACTTTGTATGCTAGTGTTAGCAATTTGAATTTGATGCGTGCTGCTAGCGGTAGCCAGTGGAGCTCAATGAACAGAGGGGTGACGTGTGCTCTTTTTGGCTGGTTGAAGACCAGACGCACCACTGGACCATTTGAAGAGGTCTCACAGTACAGCCTGGAAGACCAGTTAGAAGGGCGTTGCAGTAATGGAGGCGGGAGATGACAGTAGATTGCACCAGGAGCTGGGTGGCATGTTGTGTTAGGTATGGTCTGATCTTTCGTATGTTATACAGCGCAAAGCGGCATGAACGGGCAACAGAGGCAACATGATCTTTAAAGGTCAGGTGTTCATCAATCACAACACCCAGATTTCGAACTGCCTTTGAAGGAGCCAGAGATAGGAAGTCATTCTGGATTGAGATATTGTGCTGCATGGATGGTTTTGGTGGGATGACAAGTAGATAAAAATATAAATACATGAATTAGTTTCTGACTTGTAGTGGTTCTGTTTGAGTTACAGTGTCATAAACAAACAACAGCTGACTTTCTTGCTTCTTGAAGATGCTTACCTCTTCTGAGGAACTTCATGATTATGAACTGGATGTTTTAGGCTTTTAAAGAGATGTGGATGTTTAATCGTAAGTTGTTGTTTAATGGTTGCTACGAAACGTGTTCTTTGCAACAAAAAAATAAGTCTAATAAAAAGATGTTTCAACAGTTTTATTCTTGTTATTTTCAGCACTAGAATGCACCAAATGAATCCAGAATGAACCGTTTCAGTGCTCTGTCACTTTAAGATAACCAGCTGGAGCTGGGCACGCCCACACACCCTACTCTCAGACCAACTCGTGCTCACACCCGAAGTGGCTAAAAAGGACGATGGGTGACCAAGTGTTTGTTCTCGATGCGTTGGGAGTCCCAACACATCAGGAGGTGATGCGGTGTGCCAGAGCGTCGCTTTCTGCCGCCCGTGGGAAAACGCACATTTCACCAACATCTAACCTCTAACTTCTTGCCATTCAACCTTCCCTTCACCCCCATCCTCACCTTAACCCAGTTTCTTGTTCTAAACTTGTTGTTAATTGTGTTTGAGATGGACGATACAACTAGAAACAAAGTTTTGCACGCACAAGTGGGTTAAGGTTAGGATGAGGGTGAGGAGAAAGTTAAATTGCAAGAGGGTAAAGGTCACAATTTGGTAAAATCTCCGTTTTACCGCAGGCGTCGGAAAGCGACGCTCTGGCAAAGCGCATCACCCCACGATACGTTGGGAGCCCCAACGCGTCGGAAACAAACGCTTGGTCACCCCCGCGTCAGTTTTAGCCGCTTCAGGTGTGAGAACGTGTTGCTCAGGCTGCTATAAGCTGAGAAGCTCAGATATCTGGGGGGCTTGGAGTCGAGCCGCTGCTCCTCCAGCAGCTCCTTCTTACACATGAGAGGTGGCTCCAGTCTAATTTCCCAGTTTGTGACATCACAAATGGGGATTTCTTGAAATGGCTCATTTTAGGCACACAATTCCTAAAACCAGACACTGATAGAAAACAGATGGATGGATTTGTATCAAGTTTGGAGTGTTTATACAGGCAGTATAGACCCACGTGATAGGAGATCAGAAAAGGAAAGTTTGGCATAAAACGTTCCCTTTAAGCTAAAATTGGAACAATTAAATTTATAATCTCTGGTCAAACCCTTTAGAAAAGACATGTCTTTAAAAAAGTCCAAAACAAATGAGCATTTACATTACTAAACTGGATCAGTATTCATGTGTAACCTAGTAAAAGTTTTTTTGGGTGTATTTATCTTATGTAGCCTTTTTTTGTTTTTGTTTACTTCTAGGACCTCATAAACAAAATAAAAATAAAAAACCAGCAACAAAACATTATAACCTAAAAAAAATAACAGTAACAACTAAAATGTTCAAATGTAATTTTAATAAACATGTTATTATACATCGAATAATTCTATTTACTGCGGTTAATCTGCAACTCTGACAATTTTCACTTCATTTAATTAGTTTTCTGAATTCACCGCTCATATCCCACAGTATACACGTGAGCCTGTCTGCTGGTTTACATCCTGTTTGTAAGACATTCTTTTTCTGTTTCAGAGCACAGAATCCATCCCCTGCCTGAAGACAAACCTTCTGACACTATTGCACATCTCGTTGTATGTCAACACTTTGAAAGAGGACAACACCTCTCCCCTCCAAGTTTACTCCATTGCTCCAGAGCTGTGCGAGCAAAGTAAATGCAGTAGGTCACCACAAGAGGGTGGTAACAACCGCACGTAAACTTCCTGGCAGTTTGGCCAATAAAATGTACTTCCAATTTCTAGCCACAGACAGTTAGGTTTTCCAACAAAAATAAACATCCATGCCTGGAATTACGAAGCTAAACCATCTCGCTATCTTCATCTTTTTTTTTATTATTTTCCAGAAACGCAGTTTTTGAGCTCAGACTCTTCACTCTTCTGCAAACGTGTGTAAAGACAATAAAAACATGTTTGTTTTATTATGAGAGCATACGTCTTCATCGCTCTGCCCTTCTGGAGTTTACATTTTCATCATGGCTCCTAATTTCAAGTCCTTCTCACGGTTTGAGTTCAGTCTAAAAGCATCCAGGAGGGGAAAAAGCAGTTGTGTTTAAGGAGAGCAGCTACAACGAGGTGTGGGGGTGGGGTGCCGAGTCTATATGTGTGGATGTGTTCCATATGTGCTCACAATCAGCATGTTTCAGCTCACATCACGTGGTGTCTGTCAAAAAAGGGTGTTTGTTATTAATGTGCTGACAAAGGGAAACTGCAGCCATTTATAACTAGACGGGTAAGACTTTAGAAACAGATGATGAAAACTACTGAGCAACTTTTTCCAGCAGCAGTTTTGTAAAACTCACAGCTGGAAAAAGATCAAACGCTTGAACACCTCACTTAGATCTCACTCACTTTAGTGGGCTTGTTATTAAGAGACGCACACTTCCTGTTTCTCCAAAGCACCGGATGCTTTTTACCAGCCAGCGGGACGTTAGCTTGTGTGGCTTTTTTCTATGATGTGCCCAATCATCTGTGAGTGTTTGTGAGAAATGTTTGACTTGTGTCTTTGGCCCTGTAGGGTTGCTGTTTATTGGAGTGTTAAAGCTCTTCAAAATATAGGTTATGCTAGCTGCTGATTTATCTGTGTGTGTGTGTGTGTGTGTGTGTGTGTGTGTGTGTGTGTGTGTGTGTGTGTGTGTGTGTGTGTGTGTGTGTGTGTGTGTGTGTGTGTGTGTGTGTGTGTGTGTGTGCATGTATTTGTACCCTTGTGAAGACCGGATTTGGGATATTTACTACTCTTCTTAAGACCAATGGTCCTTGTTAGGACCAAAACTCTGTCCTAAAACGGAGTAGTCCCTAGGGGTGAGGTTAACAGATACGATGTGAATCGAGTTTTTGCTACAGATAACTTTAGGAATGCACTGGTTAGGGTTAGGGTAAGGGTTTGGGCTAGGCATAGAGGACTCACTAAAATAAATGGAAGTCAATACAAAGTCCTAACGTGTGTACAAATACAAGAATGTGTGTGTGTGTGTGTGTGTGTGTGTGTGTGTGTGTGTGTGTGTGTGTGTGTGTGTGTGTATCTCAAAGCCTGCTGTGCTTCAGTCTGCACATAAATTAAAAAGTCATCTTAGTGTCCATTGCATGGAGCACATTGAGTCTCATCTGTGAATTGTCGCCAAGCTTTAGATTCAAACTGCAACATCATCATTTCAAAATGTTATGCAAACTTGATAAAAATAACACCTTAAACTAAATATTGTGCTTGGATTTGTCTATAAAAATGTTTTGCGGCTCTTTTGCGAGAAAAGACACCCAGGTGGATTAATGCTCTAGTTACTGTGAAACTTAAAATAAAAAAAATGGGTAGGGTGAGGTTTTCTCTACTCAGAAAGACTGCAGGAGTTCTGCAGACGTTCTTCTGCAAGCATTAATGACTTCAAAGCTTGCTTTATGTTGTTTTAGCTGTATTTGTGTTGCATTACTTTGTGAAAGTTAATTGCAAATACATTATTTGTTTATTTTGTGGTTCGATAAAAATAGCAAACAGTGAGGGGGAGAGTGGGCATCCCTGCCTGGTCCCCCTCTGAAGACAGAAGCTAGCTGATATTTGGTCGTTCGTCCTGAAACGTGCAGTTGGCGAACTGTATAATGTTTGTAGCCAGTTTATGAAGAAGTTCCCAAAACCAAATTTATGTAAAGTTGCAAATAAGAACTTCTAGTTAACTCTATCAAAAGCCTTTTCTGCATCTAAAGATAATATACTAGTTTCTATGTTTCTACTGTAAGAGAAATCTATCAAATTAAGTAATCTACGTGAGTTTCTGGATGACTGTCTACCCTTGATGAAACCAGTTTGGTCAGGGTGTATTATGAAGGGGGTTACCTTCTCTAATCTTTTGGCCAGGGCTTTACAAATTATTTTGAGATCAACATTAATAAGAGAAATTGGACGATAGCTGGTAGGAAATGCTGGGTCTTTGCCTGGTTTTAACAAGAGACTAATATTGGCTGAGTTCATGTTTGGTTGTAATCTGCCGCTCTCTTCGATTTCCCTCACCATTCTGAAAAATGTTGGAGCCAGAATGATCCAGAATTCTTTGTAGAACTCTGCTGGAAACCCGTCTGGACCTGGAGCTTTCCTAATAGTCATGGATTTAAGGGCTTCCTGGAGCTCCGCTGAGGTTAGTGGTGAGTCCAGGACTGTAGCTTGGCTGTCTGATAATTTAGGAAGTGTTATCCTGTCAAGGAACTCGTTGATCTCGTTATCTGATGGGTTTATCTGTGTTGAGTACAAAGTTTGGTAAAAGTCTCTGAAGGTGTTGTTTATGCTGTCAGGGTCATAAACTATAATCCCGGTTGAGTCTTTAACAGCAGATATGGTAGTTTTCTCTATTTATTTTTAACTGGCTAGCTAAAAATGTACCTGATTTATTACTAAGTTCAAAGTTTTCTATTCGTAGTCTTTGTGCTAAAAATTGTGTCTTTTTTTCAATAATTTCATGAAGTTCTAATTTAGCTTTACGTAATTTGCTCATTGCCTCTTCTTCTGTGGATGCCTCTAAAGACTTGATGATTTCCTCTAACTCCTGAATACGTTTGTTTTCTGTTTTTTTCCTATGTGATGAGAAAGAGATTATTTTACCTCTCATCACTGCCTTTCCTGCCTCCCAAAGAATAGGTGCTGATGTTCCAGGCAGGTCATTATGTTCTAAATATAAAGCACACTCCTTTTTAAAAAAATCAATAAAACCTTCGTCTTTAAGCAGTGATGTATTAAACCTCCATTTTTTGCTTGGTGGGATTGTCTTCTTGTTTACCAGAGTTAAAAAAAACTGGAGCATGGTCACTGACAACTATGGGGTGTATCTCGGCATCTGAAATGTCAGCCAACAATGAGCTGCTGATTAGAAAATAATCCAAACGTGAATGAGAGTGATGGACCTGTGAGAAAAAAAGTATACTCTCTACGGTTAGGATGAAGAGATCGCCATGCATCACAAAGCCCATAATCACTCATGTATTGTTTACCTATATTAGTGGATTGCCAATTGCGCTGAGTCCCAGCTGTACTGAGCCAGTCTGTTAAGGAATTCATCCAAAAATTAAAATCGCCTCCAAGTATAAGTGGACAGTCCAAGTGTTCGGAGAGTACAGAGAAAAAATTATGAAAGAATGAAGGGTAATCAATATTTGGACAATATATGCTGACAATACATAAGCTTTGGTTCTGTACAGATATTTTTAACATTATAAATCTACCCTCTGGATCAGAGACTGTGTCCAATACTGTGAAATTGATGTTTTTGTGTATTAAAATAGCTACACCTCTTTGCCTAGAGTTATAGCAGGCAGAGAACATGCTGGGAAACTCAGGTGTTTTAAGTTCATCTGCGGATGTGGCAGATCTATGAGTCTCTTGTAATAATATTACGTCTGCTTGCACTCTCATTAGCTGATCAAAAATCTTTAATCTTTTCTCTCTGGAGCCAGCTCCATGCACGTTCCATGAGACAAACCTTAGTGCACCCATAGATGTGTTTTTGAGTAGCTAAAATATGACGCCTTCATGTGTATGAGATAAAATAAGTAATTAAACGCATACATTAATCTCATAGTAAATAATAGAGTGTAAATAATAAGGGTATTATTATAATTATTACTATAATCATTTGCAACATTAAATATAATAATAATAGTAGCAACAACAAAAATAATAAAAAAATGCCTACAACACTAATATAAAAATATTAATGCTGATAATGATAAAGTATAAATAAATAATAATAAATAACATAAACAACAACAATAATAATAATAACAAGACAAGCCCAACAGTGTTTTGATTGTGCAATGAAACGCCTTAGGCTACTTATCTGTGTGGCTGCGTATGGAGTCAGTGTGTGTGTGTGTGTGTGTGTGTGTTTGTGTGTGTGTGTGTGTGTGTGTGTGTATGTGTGTGTGTGTGTGTGTGTGTATGTGTGTGTGTGTGTGTGTGTCTGTGTGTGTGTGTGTGTGTACACGCAAGTTGTGTGCTGCAGTGTGGAAACGGAAAAAAAATTGTGCCATGCAGATGTAAAGACCCAGAAGCAGATTAAAAAAAGGGAAAGAAAGGAATGATAAAGGTTAAAAAAAGGAAAAAAGAAGAAAGAAAAGAAACAGTGTTGTGGGTGTGAGGTGGGGAGGGAACAGGTAAACATTTCTAAACGGATCTAGCAGCTATAAATCCTGACATGTTCAAACCCAGTGAGTGCTGTTAATTATAATAAAGTTGTACCTGGAGTTTGTCTAATAAAGCCAGTCTGTTACTCCTCGTTCTTTGTAGATCTTACCGTCAACAAACAGTTTATCCACGGAGATCACAGCCCGCTTCCCATCCTAGATAAACGTCTTGCGCAGCGGGAAGAGAACTCGGCGGCGATCCAGAATTTCTTTAGGAAACTGGTCGTTTACACTGTAGTCTTTACCTTTAAGCTCTCTCCCGCGGCTTTTAACAAGATCTTTCTGCTTCAAGTGCTCAAATTTATTCACGATGGGACGAGGTCTTCTGCTGTCTGTTCTCCTGGCTCCAAGGTGATGTATCCAATGAAAGGTGATGTTTTTAACTGTTTCCTCAGGTATCTTCATGTGGGTGTGGAGAAAGTTCTTGACGGTTTGTTCGCAATCCTCCGCTTCTCCTCCAGTCTGCTCTGGAAGGCCTGCGAACACCAGGTTATCTCTCATGCTGCGTGATTGGAGATCCAGAACCGTCTCCTTTAGAACTTTGTTGTCCTGGGAGATCCGATCTAATCCTGCAGTCAAGGAGGAAAGCTCGTTTGCTTTTTGAGAAACGCTTTGCCTCTTTTTTCTTGTCTTACTAATCTGTAACTTTCTTGAAGGATACGAGTAACGAGCAAGTGAGTGATGATGGACAGACTTAAACTTTCTTTTCATGAAAATATATGTCAGTGTCTGAAGCCAAGCAGACTTTTCCTGCTTAACACCATCTGGCTCATTAGAAGCGATAATGAAAATCTCGACAGAAACTCACGAATGATGGGTGCGTAAAAGGCACATTTGCACACAGAAACTGCACAAACGCAAATGGAAAAACTTGAAATTGCTCCTGCTAACACCAACTGAAAAATTATTTGTCAACAACAGAATTGAATGTTTTATCACTTCCATGCTTCGGGGTTTGATAAAGTAACGGAGTTGCATTGAAACATAAAACAAAATCACATTTTGCGTATTGTTGATTTAGGTTGGAAACTAATTTCTTGTGCATTTATTTTGGGCAGCCTGTGGGCCGCTGGGTGAGCTATCCAGCTCCTCAGTCTGAGTTTAGGGTAAAAACAGAGAGTCACACTGCTGATCCATCATGCACTGTTCTGTGTGTGACCCTGACTGACTCCCCTTGAGGGAGATGAATCAAGAAAACTGTTTCCCTGTGGAGGTCTCATACGGATCAGATTGCTAAAGCAACAGCAAACACCAAACTGTTGTCGTCTGTCGTCGCATGACAGAACCACAGCTGCGTTTAGCGGCTAGAGAGCATTCTGAAAAGTGCGGCAGTGACAGCTTTGGGTTTGGCATGCGGGTCGATTAAAAATAATTTCACTGACGACAATCCAAGTGTTTGCACTCGTCGTTGGGGAATGGAATGAGTTGATGGGCACCAATGACAGAGGTATTCCTCGGAGGTGGGAATGGTACGATGGGATTTGCACCGATGAATGTCCAGTTGCTGGTCACATCAGAGGAGCTGGGGGGCCAACAGACAGCAAGTACTGCTCCGCTGTCTTTACTAATCATGAACACATGGCTTCCCGTGATGGCTCCAGAGCTGCACCAGGATGTGAGGGTCACATGTGCAGGCGTGACTAAAATCGTTAAAGAAACAAAAATGCACAATGGTTTCTGAAATGACTTCAAAATGACAAACGTCATACGAAATAAAAAAAATAATAAACAGAAGGAAATCGGACTGATTGTTTTTGTGAGTCAGTGGTTTTCAAAAACATTCAAATGAAACCGGTTTGGACAAAAAGGATGGTACCCCTAGATAGATTAAAGAGCAAGTCACCCCCAAATAAACATTTTTTTGCTGATAAACTAAATAAACGAGTGTCTAATCGTGCTGCAGACATGTGTCGTCAATAATTTGGAACTTCAGTGCATCTTAGTTAAAATTTAAATTTTCTGCCTAAAACTGGCAGTGTTGTGCCGTCGTCAGGTAAAAACTCTGCACTGTATTTTAATTTAAATCTGCCACCGCTATTGGCTAAGAGGTATGCTATGATGTAAACTGGTACATTATGATGTCACAATGCTGTCGTGAGCCTGTGTGTGTGTGTATTTGTTAGCAGCTCCTCCTTCTTTGTCTGCCAGGCAACAGCATTTGTTGCATTTTTCAAACATGAAGTGGGAGTGGAGTAATACTCTGGTAGGGGGTGACTTGCTCTTTAAAACTGGCAACTTTTGAAAGCATCAAAGCTTCTGGGAGAACAATTTGAATGTATTATTATTATTATTATTTGTGTGCATCATCAGCTCAATGTTGAAACACAAAGCTCAAGAAGAACAGAACATTGTACCAAATCTGTGAAACATGGAGATTTGGTTCTGTTTGCAGACATCTTTGATCTGGTTCAGGAAAAATAACTCCAAACCTCTTTACATCCCATCAGTCATTCACCCATTCATTTACACCTTCCAGCAGTGGTGGTGATCAGATGCATTGTAGCCACAGCAGCCCTGGGATAGACAAAGTCTGCTCCGCATGGCCCTCCAACCACCACCACCACCACCAGGCAAGACGAGCGGAGGTCCTGCCCAAAGACAATAGTTGCAAGGCTAACTCCTGATATCAGGATATTTGGAGTGACGTGCCACCCAGGGTCAGAGATCTTGGTTAATCATAAACACATGGCTTTCCCACAATGGCTCCAGCGTTGATGTGGGTGGTGGAATATGTCATCAGGGTCACATCCAGGAAGCATACTGTCGATGTGTTCACAGTACACACGAACACAATCATCACCAGCAGCATTATGGCTCCGCAGCTCGGAGGAGTAACTTGGCCTTCATGAACACTTCTGTCAGGAAAATTGTCCCACATCAGGGATGTGGACAGACATGTTCAAGACAAGAGAGTTAACGGAAAAAGTAAAACCAAAGTTTAAATAAAACTAAACTTGATCGTGTTTTCTCTTTGGTAAACAGCACTGATGTGTTTCAGGGACTCGTTTGGCTACAAGCTACTGGAGAAAAAGTTTGCATCTCAGATAACAAAGCTGCTGTAAGCTACAGTTGGTTGGCCACAGACTGGCCCGAGCGCTGGGACAGCTGGGGTTCACTGCATAAAAACACAAGCCATCTGCTTATTTTCCTTGAGTTTGGGCAGACACATCGAGCCTTGTGATCGTTTTCCATCCCAGTATCTCTCCTCTGGCTACTTTAGGATGGAGTGAGTGAGGAGCAGGGGAGGCAGAGGGAAAAACGGGGTGAACGTGTGGAATAATGTGAAAGCTGAAACCATAAGCCACATTATGAAGACTGAAGTCCCGGTTTAGTGCAGGGAGAGTGAGTGTGCAAGGAAATAAATAGACAGAAAGAAGGAGTGAATGTTGGGAAAAGGGCTGCAGGAAAGAGAGACAAAAGAAGAAAGGGAGGATAAGAAAGGAAGCTTGAGAAACAGCATTTGACTGATTTGCTTTTTATTAGCCATCCAGCTCCCTCCCTTGATGCTCTCACTGCAATTATGCTGACAAAGTGGGAAAATCCAGGGCAATTTCAATTCCCATTTGCACATTTGTCCATGTAAGGAGAGGCATCTCGGTTGGAATAAAAAAAAAAGCAAAAATCAGATTCCAATAGTGGTTTTTCAATTATTTTGTACTTCCATGTTTCCAGAACCCTTAAAGTGGAACTTCACTCAAAATTTTAATACATTTGCAGTGGTCTTTAGAAGGAAAGAATGCCTTATAGTGCTCGCCCCGTAATCGGAAGGTTGCAGGTTCGAGCCCCGCTCAGTCTGTCGCTGTCGTTGTGTCCTTGGGCAAGACACTTAACCCACGTTGCCTGCTGGTGGTGGTCGGAGGGACCGGTGGCACCAGTGCTCGGCAGCCTCGCCTCTGTCAGTGCACCCTAGGGCAGCTGTGGCTACATCGTAGCTCATCCCCACCAGTGTGTGAATGGGTGAATGACTGATTGTGTTGTAAAGCGCCTTGGGGGGTTCCAGGACTCTAGAAGACGCTATATCAAATACAGACCATTTATAGGTCATTCTCTGGGGAAATAAAGCTCTGGTGCATTAGTTTCAGCATGGAGAAAGCAGCCAGAGGAGGAAGTAGTTTCAGACGACATCTCTTATTTCCTGATATTTGGATATTTATCCTCTGATTGAATAACAGAAACGTGACTCTACCACTGATCTGCAAAATGGATGTTTTATCTCCACAAATAACAAACCTGGAGGAGTTTTGCTGTGTGGTGGAGTTGCTAGCTTCTTCTAGCAGAGAGGTTTTATGCTGATTCCCGGATGCTAAACTAACAACAGCCTTCCCCGTCGCAAGTGCAGATGAGTCCATGAATGTTAAGTGACAGTGTGATGTAGATCTGTCAGGCTCTTCTAATCCTAGAGTTTCACCGTTTATTCTCTATCAGACGATAATGCAGGAGGTAGATGCAGGAGACTATTTGCAAGTTCAGCCTGCATGTTAAACTCAGAGTGACCGATCATTTAAAAAATAACAAATAAAAATGTTTTTTTTCCTCTCTAACAGCAGTGAAATAATGATGCAGTTCATCACAAAGGGACTTGAGGAAAAAAGGGTAAAAAGCACAAATAGCAATTGTTACAGTCTCATAAATAACTCTTCAAACCGTGCTGAAACATTTCTTCATCCAAAACAAGCTCATCCAGTGTCAGGGCTTCCTTCACGAGCTCATTGGAGTGCCTTTGGGAGGTCAGGCTGCTGTGTGGCCGCTTTAATTTGTACAATAAGAGCGGCCTATTTTAGCCATGTGCCAACGCGACGTAGCTTTGTGTCTTTCATGGGGAGAGTTTTTCAAATCACAGAGTGTGTGCAGATGCCACTGGAAATCCACGAACACACAACTGATCCTGGCGCTGCTCCCCCATCATTCTGGCTGGAGGCTGACCTCAGCTCTTGGTGGTTTTGGCTCGGTTAGATCAGCAGCTCCGTTTCCAGTAAATGTCATTTCATAGTTTCTGCATTTGCAAAGGGCTGAGAAACAACATTTATCGTGTAAGAAGGACTGCAATTAGACGGTGTTTCTCGCAGACACGGCGTCGACTGGGGTAGAAGATGAAAACAGGATCTTTTATTATATATCGCCTCTGGACATGCAATCAGAACAAAAGCAAGATAACAAATCTTTATTTTAAACCTCTACCAAAATACACTTTCACTTGCAAAACATCAAATCTATATTAAGGTTGTTTAAGGCACAAGTAGTGGCATGCATACAGAAAACTAGATACAGACAAGTCATTTTCTTATAAAACAATGAGTCTCGTCTCTCTCATCTTACTCTGCTGAACGGTGGGCATTCACAACTCGCTCTCAACCATCAAGCATAACTCGACTCCGCTCTTTTTCTGCTTTGCATTGCAGAAAATATTTGTCTTTTTCTCCCTCACTCATAAATTTCTTTCTTCCTCTGCTTGCAGGGACTGAAATGGCTACCAGATGTGGTTCCAATCTGTTCTTGTTGCCATGGAAACACAGAGACTGGAATAGTCTTTTTGCAGTCTAGTGCTTTTGGCTGACTCATAGGTCCTGAGTCTGAAATCCTTGGTGAAGATTTATTTATTTTTATTTTTTTTGCAGACAACGGTACGCGGAGGAGACCTCAGGACCAGCTGATGTTTGGCCCGGCAGTCTTGGTGCCCCCGATTCCCCGTCCCCATGTTTGCCGTTAAAGGAAAAGTCTCAAAAAAGCTGAGTTGTTGTGATATTTTCTTCTTCTTGAAGTCAAACAAGCCAACATGTTTGTTATCCAACTGCAGAGGCAGAACGGAGAGATCATTACCATAAATATTTTCACAAGCCTCGCATCCATTTTTGTCAACCAGCGAATAAAAGGAGCAATTATCCATCAAAAGTCCTAGAAATTATTCACAAATAGTTTGTCCTGAAATGTTCCACGCTCGACACACCGGGAACATTTTCAGTCTCCTGGCTTTCCCGCAGCATGTTGAGGATGAAAAGCTAGGGAACATGTGCTGGTACGCTCAGCTGAGAATCTTCATCTGCGAGCTGAGGATGAGCAGATGGAGGCAGTTGTGTCAACATTCCTCTCCATTCCTGGAAGAAATCTGACTTCAACATGTCACATGAAACATCTGACACTTAGGGAGGAGGCGGTGGTGGGGAAAACTGGGTTTGATGAGTTCAAACTAAACTGACAGAAATATTTGCTGGATCTGAAAAGACAGAACCATAAAAAGACAGTTTTATTATATTAAAGACTGAACAGCCAGTGCAGTATCTCTTGGAGGAAGAATAAACTGAAACTGAGTGAGATTGAATGGGTATTGGTTGATTTTTGGGGTTTAGTATGTTATTGCATGAAAACTGGTGATAATGTCCAGGAATAGTTTGAATTTGCCACCAAATAAAGCCTTAAGCAATCTTTCAAAGACCCCGTTGGCCACTGGGATCATTTTTTGCACTCCTACACTCCAGATAATCACATACATAAGTGGTGCATGTTGAAGGAGTAGAATCAGAAATAAAACCACTTCACTTTGTGATTTAAATTGTGTATCACGATTGATCAATCCATGATTGGTCATTCTGTTACCTTGTGGCCCAGCTCTGCTAAAACTTCATACTTCCCTTGCAAAAGAGGACACAGACGCTGCGCGTGATTAGGGTCTCAGCACAAAGTTTCTACTGTTTTAGGTCCATGAAAAGAGCTCTTGTCCTGCAGCTTGAAGGAGCCAATCAACAGTCTCCTGGTTCCTCCAGGCTTTCTGTAGAGCTGCAGTGAAATAACACCTAAGGGCTTCGTACACATCCCTGAGAATTGGCCATTTGAGTCCAACGAGACAAGAAAGGGTCAAGTATCAGTCAGCAACTTAATGCATTACTCAGCAGATGTGTTTGGCATGACTCATTAAATGTCCTTTCACACCTGAGAAATGAGGTCACAAAGGTCCTGACCCCATGAGCGAAAAGAGGGGAGGAGTTTTTATGATAACGTTAAAAAGATAAGGACTAATCTGTAACCTGTGCTTTAAATATGCTGCATTTAATCTTTAGTTTGATTTTCAAGAACCAAATGAGAAAACATCAGTTTAACATTTAAAGCCATACTATGCAACTTTCTCATATTTTCAAATCATTTTCTTGAGCCAGTATGTGCTAAAGTGACCCTTTACAAGGGTAATGAAATGCCACTCAGACCACAACGCCATCTGTGGCTAGAATGCCGCATTTGCAACTTCAGAGTCTGGTCTGTTAAGACTATGACAAAAATGGAGCTGACATACTTGGTGCTGCAGTCTGTTTCCTGTCGCCTGACCTGCCAGACTCGTACTCGGTTTAATTCTGCACAGAGAAACAGTCTGGTTACTCACAGGCAGAGAGGCACATGAGGGACGGGACTAGCCAGCTCAAAAATAACCAATCAGAAAAAAGACGGAATGCCGACTGTACCGCGCGATGCAGTAGTTTTTTAGCTGTGGTAAAAAAGGCGTCTGGCAACAGTGCAAACATCTTATTTTTTTATTTTTTAGAAGGAATGCTTTTAGCGCTTCTACTTGTTGTGTTTTTAAAGACATTCAAGTCATTTAGAGCAGAGGAAAGAGCCGCAGCGGACTCCGCTTCAGTCGCCATGTTTATGACAAACTCGGCGTTGTGGTGTGTAATGCTCAGCGCTGATTGGCTGGGTTAGAATTCTCAGGGGGTGGGGTTAACTAAATAGGAGAGTTCCCAGACCCGTTCTCTGTGCAGAATTAAACAGAGGATGAGTCTGACAGGCCAGGCTATGTTTCCTGCATATTTTAGATCGTTAACACAGCTGATTTGATTTAGTTATGAACTGCCCCTATAGAAACTTATGAAGGCTGAGGAGACATTTCAGCAGTTAGACGAATGAACAGCGAGGAGATACGTTTCGCTTTTGGTTCTTTTTTTTAATTATTTTATTTACCTTTTTCATTAATGTCTGAATGCTGGTGACAAGCCTTACAGATTTACTCTCAGGTGGAGCATCACAGCTTCTGCTTTTAATGTCACGCCTGATACTTACAACTTTATTGCTATTGTTTTTTGAATGCTTGTAATTTCGACCGGACATAGAGACAGAGGTGAAAGAGAAAGGAAGAGACAAAAGGAGGGAGAGGGCTCCACAAAAACAAACCATCAATGATGAACAAAAGTCTGCTTCTAGACCTGCAGAAGGAGAGAAAAAAAGAAAAAGGGACACATAGCAATACAACTGGAGCAAGCTATCACTGCGTCAACCTGATGAGGAAATATAAAATCTCTGTTTTACTGAACAGTCACGATAATAAACCACAGTGCATTTAGTGCCAACCACAGCCTTAAGATGTGTGTTGAATGTGCCCAAGTCCATACTTATGAGAGCACCATGTGAGCACCTGTGTGTGTACACGCTCTTGTTTATGTAAGGTTTCTCTATAGGAGCGTCCAATAGAGAGTGTGCGGGGGCCACACTTTTGATTCTACTAAAGTGGGGGTGCTAAAAGCAAGCTAAACGAGCAAGTGTGCCTTCAAATTTGCAAAAAATGTAAAAATCACAGAAAATTCCTTACAGCTGGTGATTTCCAGTTTTTCAGGCCCTTTTAAACAAAAAATTGCATCTTATCACGTTTAAAAGCAAGCAAGCACCATTGAGACAAAGTTTAACTTTTTATAATAATTACAAAATATCATGACCATAAGCATTTGTAATTGTTTGAACAGTGGTATTGTGTTTGCATTGTACAATATTGATTTATGAGACTTCACGTGAGGCAGCAATAACAAACGAAAGCAACAGGAACGTTACAGATTTCTTCTCCAGCCATAATGCCATATAATTACACTCTGCGTCATGCAGTTAAGTGTTACACAAACAATAACATCAACAGAGAACAATCACAAAGCCAATGTAAACTTTACAGAAGAGAAGAACTCATACTGCTGATTTGCTTCAGCGCTCAAAATAAACAGCATAGAAAAACAAACCCCAAAAAGCAAAATACCTCATGAAAGCCATTTACTGACACCAAAGAAAACAGAACCTGAAGAGTCATATAAGCACAGCTTATACAGATAATAAAAAGTACACAGTGTATACAAGGAGTAAAAAACCAAGAAATCTTCTGTACCTCAATAAAAGACCAAGTTGTGTCAGAAAATGTGAAATCTGTCCTCTCCAAACACGAGTTTACTTCTTTCTATCATTCATCATTTATAACTCTTTCTGTAAAACCTTCTTATAAAATACCCATTTACTAAACATTTTCCCTCTCTAAAAGCTTAATTAGTCCAACTTTAGCTTCCCACACTGTTTTAACCCTTATATAACCCTTTAATTTTCTAACGTTTTTGTCCTTTGAACACTAAGGTCGTATAAGGGTTCAAATGATTACTAGAAATACCCACTGGTGAAAAGATCAGAAAGTTACTTTTGCCCAACTGATTTACTGTTGAGGCACATGTATTTCCAAAAGTACCATTTAGTCTCAACTTTAGCCCCAAACAAGCCGACTGAAGCATTTTTCTTAGTTTAGAATGAGTTTGCTAGATTGACATTATCATGAAATGGCAGAACATTTTTCCACACACCTTTCACAAAAATCACTCAACTCTGACGAACTGTTTTTGAAGTCTGAAAACTTTCATTGCTTCTGTTGAGCGATCGAAGGAAAAAACAAAAAAATCGTCAGTAAAAGAAAAGAAAGTGAATTCAATGTGAATTAAAGCAAAATCCTGGTGAAAACACTAATTGGTTTGGTGTTTTATGGTTTAGTCTTGTGGTTTGGTGGATGTAGGGGCGGAGCCAGAGGGCACATGACCCTGCAGAAATATGGTTAGCCTTAAGCCCGATTTATCCTTCTCCATCTGCGTTGGTGCGGAGAAATGGTACGCCAATATGTGCCGGCACATGGGCTCTCCGACAGGCTCACAGAGGGTGGCGGAGATATGCCCAACTTTTTAACTGGTGGTGGTCGGAGGGGCCGGTGGCGCCACTGCTCGGCAGCCTCTGTCAGTGCACCCCAGGGCAGCTGTAGCTACATTGTAGCTCATACCCAACAGCGTGTGAATGTGTGTGTGAATGGGTGAATGACTAATTGTGTTGGGAAGCGCCTTGGGGGGTCGTAGATCCCTAAGAAGGCACAATAGAAATACAGGCCATTTATCATTTACCATATCCATTGAAAGGGTCAGGGATTGCAAGCTTGTGATTGGTCAGGATGCTGCTTCTTTTAAATTCGTCAACAGCGCCGCCATTTCCCCATTAAAAAAAAACAACGATTTTTAGCAGCAGACATGGAACAGATCGAAGTATGCATCGTGGAAAAAGTCCAAAAACATCAAGTGTCTAATCACCGTGACTGAAAGAGTACAGAAATATGCAGCAAGCATCTATTTGTGGACGGAAGTGACGGGAAACGTGGGTTTAGAGGTGGCGACCGCATGAAGAGGTGGAAGAGAATGAGGGACAAATTTGTCCGTGTTAAAAAGTCTCTGAAGTACATTAAAGCAATATAAACACAATAGGAAAGGCACCATCTTGGACCGGAGACTTGAATGTAATGGTGGCAGGATACCCCAGAAAAGCTCTATGCCTTCTGTTGTCCAACTTTGCAACGCTCTCCAGTTCACGGAGAAGTCCGAAAGGAAAATGTCTCCATCAACATGTGTACTCGACTCCACACTCGAGCTGATGGAAACGTTTCAGCCTTTAAAATATCCTTGTTCAGTTGTTTATGGTCCCACAAGATACCACCTACGGCCCTTTTCTGATGCACTGTATTCCTAACATGTTGTAAATAAAACAGTAACACAAAAAAAAAACAGATGTGTAGAAGTCAGAAAAAAGGTTTTCTCTTGACATTAATCAGGTAATAAAGAATGAACTCAAACTTAATCAGCTTTGTGTTCAACTTTATAAAATCTCGCAAAAGCCTACAACTCCACACTGAACCTGATTCCTTTGTTTTTACACGCGGTCCCTACATGACTCGATCTGGGAAGAAATCAAGAGTAACAGCTATCAAACACGTCTGTCTTGCAGAATTTACGTCTGGATGCATAGGGTGGATTAGGACAATGAGTCCTGCCACTGTACTCAGAAGACTAAAAATCAGCAGAAACATTTATTCAGGAATTAAAGATTCAAAATAAATCCTGACACTCTCACCCTTTAAACTGTTGAAATTTACATTTTAACTCGTTCACTGCCATTGACGACTAAAGTCGTCATTTGCCTTTCTTTACTGTGTGGGTGTCGGAACGAGCCCCTGCGCTGAGAACAAACATCTCAGCTCAAAAGCCGATCTTCATCCACGTACATCACACGTCACGTGATCAGGAAGCAGAACATCCGTGTGTTAGGAGATCGTTTTGGGCCGCTGCTGTACAAAAAAGTGAGGAGCGAACTGGAAAAGCTTCTGCCGATCACAATTCGACAACGGATTATGAAAGAACGGATAATGTTCGAAACGCGCAGATTCTTCCTGATGTAAGAGGTGAGTCTCCGCTTTGTTTTGGCGTCGACATCATCGTAGCGCGCAACGTTCTGTCACTCTTAAAAAACAGTAAAAACGGTGAGAAACGCTGGCAGCGAATGAGTTAATTTTCAATTACAAAAAAAGAAAATCTAAATTATTTAGAGGGTGAAAAATGTTGAAAACAACGACAGCTTATAGATCTGACAGAAACTCTTGAGTTTTATTTTTAACAATCAAACAAACATCCATCCATAACGAGAGAATGAGGATTGTCCCCGAAGGCGGCTTTGGCGTAGAACGCGATAGAAAATGAAAAAAACTAAAAGTAAGAATAAAATAATAGCTTGCAATCATAAGAGCGTCTGGCACTCTGCTTATGGTTTGTACCTGTGGAGAAATAGCTGTTTGTAATTTTGGAGTTAAACATCTATTTGTGTTGTACTTGCATTGTAAAAGTATCCAACAGCTAATGAATGAATGAATTGCATAGAGATGGATGACAATGTCTTTGCGTCACTTGTGTTTGGCTTACAAATAGGTGTAGCATGAGGTTGATACATACTGATTATACAAAACAGGATTTTTGAAGTGTAATATAATGGTATATGAATGTTTTTATAATACACCTCCCCACCATGACTCAATTGCACCCTTTAGTTTAAAAGAATGTACTGATCTTGAAACGTCCATCCTTCAGTCACAGCACACACGCTCATAGAAAGACTATGTGGTCGCTACCGTCAAATTAAATGTCAGTCTCTGGAAAAAATCATCACAAGCGTGTGCATTTTCCTTAGAAGCACGTCACTTCACTTCACTTCACCACCTGTGGTGGCATAATGGCTGTCTTTTGCTGGGGTGTTTTACTTTCAGGGGGATCCAAGGTACCCCCCTTGCCTTTCTTCCTAGGTGGCTTTTTCATGGGCGTCTTCTTTGGTGTAGAATCCAACAGGTCCCCTGTTCTGGAGCCGTTCAAGTCCTGCTTTTCCGGGCCCTTGGCTTCGGGGGTCCCGAAGCTGTTGGTGACAGGCGCCACCATCTTCTGGAGGCTGCTTGAGGTGGGCAGCAGAGGCTTCGTGGAGCCCTGCTGGCTAAGTCCACCTGAGTTGGTTCTCTTGGCTTTCTGTGGAGGTGTTGGCTTCTCATGGTCACCCTTTGGAAGAGAGAGACCATTAATCTTTGTTAGTCCTGTCCCCTCATTCCTGTTGATGCTTTGAGTTTTCTCCTTGAGCTGAGCAGCAAGCAGAGTGGCAGCCTCTGAGTTCATGTGAGGATGGATCACTTTAGGGCTCTTGGGTGGCTCCTTAGTGCTCTGCTTTGGATTTTCAACATTATTCTTCTCAGGTGAGGAGCCACGGAAGTTACTTATCTTCTTTAGGGCATTTTGAACGACACCATTGATGTGTACCTTGTGACATGGACTACTTTGCTGATCCCCAGACTTCTTGCCTCGCAGAGGTTTGTGTTTGCCGGGGGAGCCATTTGAATCTGCCGCTTTGCCTTCGTGTTTCTTTAGTTGGTCTTGGCTTTTTCCCTTGTTCTCCTTTGAAACTGCAAGAACCTTGATTCCTCCTTGTTGCTCTGGTTGTGGGGGACCTGTTGTATTCCCATGTATCCATGAGACTTTAGGCTTGGTAGACGGATCTGGTGGGCGTGGTTTTGGCTTACCGGGTGAAGGTGGTGGTTTTCCGTTGTGCTTCGCCTCTGGTGTAGGAGTACAGTCATCCTCCTTTGCATGCTTGGGAGAGCGGTTGATGCAGGCGTAGTGAGGTGCAGACTCAGAGCCACTGTTGGAACCCTCGCTGTCAGAGGACTTGATTAAGGACTGCTCACGGCTCTCTGGTTTAACACTGGTGTTTGTCAGGGTGGTGTACTCCCCTGCATCCTCCTCATCGAGGCCATCCTCTAGCTTTTCTGCTGCAGGGATTGGCTTCTCTTTGCTCTCACTTGCAGATTCTGTTGGTCATACGCAGAAGAGCAGTTGTTAGTTTAGTCCACTTACAGACTGACTGTGCAAAACTAGATGGTCTGTTGAATCATACAAGAATAATTAAAAAACGCTCATAATACTGATTTTGACTGGCATTCATTGTCGAGGGATTGTTTTTACTGAGATTACAATGTTTCAGTCCTGAGAAGTGACCCAAACTTCTCCGTTGGCGCCATGTCAAACAAATACAAAAATATCTCCTCTAATAAAAAACAATTCAAGATGTCATGCTTTCAAAATAGAAGCTGGTGGAGCGGTGTTTTCCAGCAAACTCCAAGAGGTTAGTCATTGTATGAATCTGCGCCATATGCTGACTACACAAATCCACTTCCTGTTTATACTTGGCTCACTCTCAGAGGAAAAGCGGGGCCAAGATGGCACATGATTAGAAGCCATCTAGCTCAAAAAAGGAGATTTACAGAAGTACATGAGTCACTGCACGGTTGCACAAGGGACCTTGACTTATTTAGAAACTTGTACAGATCACTGTCTCTCTCTGTGTGTGTGTGTGTGCACTAAAAGCCCTAATGCCAAAGAATGTAGGTGGGTCATTAAAGATAACCAGCTGTTTACATATTTATTTATGTGGTGACTAACCTTCATGAGGGACGCAGTAAACTGGCCCCTCGTCTCCACTTTCAAAGGAAGAGAAGGACTCCTGGGACGACCAGGAGGAGGGGGACGGCTGCTCGGCCACGGACGGCGGCTCGATGAAGCTGCAGTTGAAGGTGTTTTCTGGGTCATGGTGTGCAACTGAGAACAAAAAACAAACGCAGAAACCAAAAGGTCATTTAGAGGGTTTTGTTCTGTGCTTTAAAAACAACAGTCTGTTCTCACTCAGTGATCCAATTGATTTGATAAAAGCTTGGGCTTTATTGGATTCTTTGGAAAAAAGTTGATTTCCCATTAAAAACTTGTGTGTGCGTGTGTGTGTGTGTGTGTGCGTGCGTGCGTGTGGTAAGAATTGAAGAATTCCTACGTATCAGTGGTATTTGCATTCATTAGTATGGTTAGCTGCATTTCTTTTGGTGAGCTTCAATCTTTAACGTCTAACATCTGCACACAATGAGTATATTTTAAAAGGTTTTATTCAAAATTCATTGAACTGAGACAGTTGCCAATCTTTCGTTCCAACAACCATAAACTGGACAGTTTGATATACGGTCCAAACAAAGAGTTGGATTTTGCTGTTGTGCAACATTAATGTCGTTATATTGTGTTTTACTGCCTTCTGTTTTGCACCAACATGAACCTTCTGCTAGTCAATCCATTCTTCATGTATAAGTTTCACTCTCAGTGTCTCCCTCTTGTCCTTCCTGCCCCCATCAGCATTCTGCTGACTCTTCATTCTGAGGACAGCACCGGCTTTTGAGACATACTTGGGGTTTATCTTTCCATCTGGTGTGAACGGTGCCGTTTAGGCCAGTGTCGCAACCCGACATGAACAACCACATCTGATGCTCCTGTTTACATGCCCGATGACACAAGGCTCCATTGGTTTGTTTAAACTTCAGATAAACCCTCAGCGGAAGCGTTTCAAGATCTGTCCAAAACTAATTTCTAGCCTCTTGTGGCCAAAAATAAAGTAGAAAAAAGCAACCATACAAAAAGACAAACTAATGTGTGAAATCTGCTGCTGCATTGTTCCCATTTATGAGACCGTGTCAAAAGAAAAAGCACAATTCCTTTTTGAATCGATTATTTATTTACAATAGAAGTGTTCAGAAAAACTGCCAAGCTTTAATTTATCAAGCTTGTTTGACAGCTGAAGAACAGATAAAAGCAGACATCTATGGAATATTGATCTTGGTCTGAGTTTCTCTATGAAACAGAAAAAAGCACAGCCAACAAGTATCTTCGGCTGGACATCATCTTAGAAATGTTCCAACAGCTGTTAGACAAGTAAACATAAGTTTATAGTTCCATAAATCCAATCAGTATTATTTGTGTTTCTGACATTCTAGGGGGAAACTAGTCGCTAAAACTTGAACTGCCTTGAAATTGAAGGTCAACACATGCAAAGTAGACAATTATAATTCATGAAAAAGTATAAAAATACTTCAAAGTAGACACTATTTTAAAATATAGACCTTTGATTTAAGGGTATAAAGAAGAGGAATAGGAAGAAGAAGAAGAAGAAAATATCATTTCTATAGCGCCTCTCAAGATAAAAATCACGAGGCGCTTCACAAAAACAAAAAATGTAAAAATATAAAAAAGAATTTAGAAAATGTTTAAAAATATATTTAAAATGAGTAAAAATAGACAATTGTGATGAAAAAATGTTAAGAAAGAGAGAGAGTGAACAGGAAAGAGGGAAACCAGTGGATCCTGAGGAAGGTGGAATAGGTGGGGAGAGCAGAATAAAGAGAGAGAGGTGAAGAAGGTCATACAAAAGCCAGCTTGAACAAGTGAGTCTTCAGCTGCTTTTTAAAGGAGACCACTGAGTCCACTGGTCTCAGGCTCAGGGGGAGAGAGTTCCAGAGTCTGGGGGCCACAGCAGCAGATGATCTGTCACCTTTGACCTTTAGCCTGGTGCTGCACAACCAGTAGGCTTTGGTCACTGGACCTCAGGGACCTGCTGGGGGTGTAGGGACTAAGAAGATCACCAATGTAAGATGGTGCTTGTCCATGTAAGGCCCTATAGACCAGAACCAGGATCTTGAAATGAACCCTGAAGTTGACTGGCAGCCAGTGAAGCTGGAGGAGAAGCGGGGTGATGTGGGTGTGTTTGGAGGACTTGGTCAGAAGCCGAGCATAGGCGTTCTGAACCACCTGTAGACGGTTCAAATGTCCTGTTGTGACGGCCTGTTCGTCAGGCTTTTGAGTTCCAGCTTCGTGCTGCAGGACTAGGAGCAGACTGCCCACTGGTGATGGTTGGAGATACCCGGGCCCTGTTCTCTTTCTCGTGCACATATTTGTTATTTGGTGTGGGAGCTTTGGCTCTCTGTCAGAGTCTCTTCCTCCAGACCATCCTTCTCCAGCCAACCGGCTTCTGCCTAGGACCACAACTCCCAGCAGCCCCTCACCGGGATTCTCATCACTCCCCACCTACGTCAACAATCATGACTATATATGGAAATCACCTCCCATTTCACGCCACTCAGTCATCGTTTCTTCGAACCTATGATCAGAGTAATCAACCAGCCAATTCTCCCAACAAATCTTCTACACCCAGTAAGTGCCTTTTCTTACTTACTGGAATAGCTCCACACTCCTATTCCACTTCTGCTAGCGCTCGGGTTTTCCCAGATACCTAGCGCTCGCATTTCCACATCTGGGAAGTCACGCATTAGCCTGGCCCGCTAAACTCATCCTCTGTTTAATTCTGCATAGAGAAAGGGTCTGGAAACTCTCCTATTCAAATAACCCCACCCCGTGAGAATTCTAACCGAGCCAATCAGCGCTGACTAGCGTACGTCACACACCACAACACCAAGTTTGTCATTAACATGGTGACTGAAGCAGAATTTGCTGCGGCTCTTTCCTCTGTTCTAAATGACTTAAATGTCTTTAAAACCACAACAAGTAGAAGCACTGAAAGCCTTTCTTCTAAAAGAATAAAAGATGTTTGTGCCATTGCCAGACATCTTTTTTTTTTACAGCTAAAAAATTACAGCGGTACAGTCGACATTTCCGTCTTTTTGTGACTGGTCATTTTTGAGCTGCCTAGTCCCGCCCCTCAAGTGCCTCTCTGCCTGTGAGTCACCAGACTCTTTCTCTGTACAGAATTAAATAGAAGACGAGTCTAGCAAGCCAGGCTAGTCACCCATGCCACAGCTCAACTCCCAGTCGCCCGACTGCTGTGATAGCTCCACGTTTACTTTCTTTTGCTCATATTATTTAATAGATTCTTGTAATGGCTTTCAGTGACGGCATCTAGTGTTTGCCATGGCCTTGAGCCGGGTCATGACAAAGTAGGGGCTTGCCCGGGATTTGCACTCAGGAACAGAGTAATGCTGGCACAATCTTTTTCTATTGAACTTAATGCTAAAATATTAAGTTAGTGCCATTAAAATTTCATAGCAAATTGTAAAGGTCAGAAAAGAAGAAATCTTAACATTAAAGACAATGTTTTCATTTTAAAATACCTTGAAGTAATAAACTTGCAATAAACAAATACATTTCAGAAAATATGTCAAGTTTTTCATGCTTCAAATTCTAACTGAAGAGTGTAGAGTAGCTAATTTATGCAAAGAAATCAGTCATGCACATGAGTAAGCAAACACATTTGCCTGTTGCAGCATTGCATGCATGCTGTGTTGGACAACTGCCCTTGAAAGCTATTCCCTCGAGTCTGTGGGTCTGGAGAGACAGATTACTCTGCAGACTTGACGCCACTGTGATCCCTCCCTGCAAGAAACCCTACACACAACAGAGTATAATTGGCCATCACAGCTGCAGAGCACCAATGCAACAGTTGTTCTGTGGGTCTGATGTAGCCTCTAGAGAGGCTGTGTCTGTGAAGAAAACCCCTAATTTCATACTTTATCCAGGTCTGGAAATCTGGAAATGGTCAAATTAGCCAGACAGATCTTCAGTTCTTATCACCAAAATTTGATCTACTTGTCCATCAAAAACATTGCCTTTATGTTTGAATTTAGAATGTGAGAAAGCCTTTTCCTGCTTTATTACATAGCTCTCAACTTCACTCAGTGATGCTGTGAAACCATTTAAACTCCAGCCAACTTTTCTTGGACAAATAAAGATGAAAAAACAGATGGTGCTGCTCTTAGCACCAATTCACAAGGAAGCGTTTAGACACAGAGGATGCAAGGAATGCTGGACAGACATGGATACGCCGGGTGTGGAGTAAATAAGCTTTGATTGGAATGCCAAACATCAAGTAAACAGTCTTAGTTTTTCCATAAGGGCAATAGGCGGCAAAATATTTGCTTTAATTGCCTCTGGAAGCCAACTGTGTAGCAAGAGTAAACGTTGAATTCTCTCCCTTATTGCCTGACCCTTATTCATATTTTAGTTTTTCTTCTTGCCACATTTATTGACACTGACCCTGGTGTGAATAAATCACCGCTCTGACACTAGCTGGAGTAAATTTGACCACTTCCTGTTTCCAGCCCCACTGGGCCCCCTCTGGAATGCATGTGTTCAGGACTGTTGAGCTCCTGACAGAGTTGGTTTCTAAATGCTGCCAGATCACGCTTCTGTGGGTAGCCCAACAGAATGGAAAGGTGTTAGATACAACAAGCCTGCAAGGAGAGAAGAAAGGCTGATTTGCAATGGATTCAACTTGGTTTACCAGTCTGCTTTTGTTATATTAATAGTGATTGTTATTAAATGAATACCAAAGAACCCTGAACATCTTCCTACTAATCTGAACCGTAAACTTGTGTTTTAAAGGTCATTTTCCACACTAAACACATGTTGAAGCCCTATTATTGTAACATGTTTAAACTTTATGATAAATTATAAGATATTCAAAAAAAAAGGTTCTATTACTGTTCCAGCTAGGCTGTAACTCATCCGTCTGAAACCAGCGCCTCTTGTTGGAAACCGGACGTGACGTCGCTCAAGGAATCATCCCTGACTCTGCTCAGAAAAAAGCTCCAGATTCTGAACACAAATGTACATTTATATTAAATACTTCAGTTGCACAGCCTTACAGTTTTGAGCCAGCAGCAAGAGTTGATGGGAACAGGGATATATTAAATGGTGAAAGAGCTGCTGAAACGTGGGAACTTCAAAATACACACAGGTTCGGAAACACTAGCCGGTAAGAACATTTTTTATTTAAATATATTTCGACAGAAACTTGTCCCCTCACTTATTACATCAAACACATTTTTTAAAAATATGTTTTGTTCTCCAAGTTTCTAAGGTCATTAAATCACAACTGGTGCTATTTCCGAATCCGAGTGCACCGCTATGTTAGCTTCCTGTCTACTAAACGCGAACAAGGCATTGGTCTAAAACGTGAAAGCCACTTTACTACTTTCCCATTACACTCAAAACAAAGTAGTCCCACATTCAAACAGCGATCAGAATAAAAAGCGGGTCTACTTTAGAAGAAGAAAGTTTAATTATTATTTATTTTTTTGTTTACTTCCCCCCCCCCCCGATACCCCAAACTCAGACCCTCCGCCCCCTCACCCACATCATCCTGCAGGACAATATCAATGGTCCCCCGTCAGGAGCCCAGAGAGATTGATTTGAAGTAGAAGCAGAGGCTATATCAAGTGTAACATGATCTAACCAAAGATTTCTATACTGGTTAATGCAAAGAGTTTCTCTATTTTTCCAATTCAAGATGACAGTTTTCTTGGCAATGCATTAGGCAGTCAGAACCACGTGAGCCAAAGATGTTTCAATCAGGACATCGTCCAGGTTTCCCAGTAAACAAAGAGAGGGGGTGGTTGGGATATGACATTTCAGACACTTTGACAGGCCTTCACATACTCTACCCTAAAATCCCTGGACAGGTGTATAGGAAAACAGTGCGTGAATGTAATTGTCAGGAATGTTGTTTGTGCAGTGTGTACAGGTGTCAGACGATACAAACCCCAACTTGAACATCCAATGACCTGTATAGTGTACTCTGTGTTGAATTTTTTTCTTATGTGATGAGAAAGAGATTATTTTACCTCTCAACACTGCCTTTCCTGCCTCCCAGAGAAAAGATGCTGATGTTCCAGGCAGGTCATTATGGGCGATGGTGGCACAGGAGTTAAGTGCTCGCCCCGTAATCAGAAGGTTGCAGATTCGAGTCTCGCTCAGTCTGTCGCTGTCGCTGTGTCCTTGGGCAAGACACTTAACCCACACTGCCTGCTGGTGGTGGTCGGAGGGACCGGTGGCGCCAGTGCTCGGCAGACTCGCCTCTGTCAGTGCGCCCCAGAGCAGCTGTGGCTACATCGTAGCTCATCCCCACCAGTGTGTGAATGTGTGTGTGAATGGGTGAATGACTGGTTGTGTTGTAAAGCGCCTTGGGGGGGGTTCCAGGACTCTAGAAGGCGCTATATCAAATACAGGCCATTTACCATTTTTGTTCTAAATATAAAGCCCACTCCTTTTTAAAGAATTCTATAAAACCTCCATCTTTAAGCAGTGATGTATTAAACCTCCAGTTTTTGTTTGGTGGGATTGTCTTCTTGTTTACCAGAGTTAAAGAAAACGGACCATGGTCGCTGACAACTACGGGGTGTATCTCAGTGTCTGAAAGGTCAGCCAACAATTAGTTGCTGACTAGAAAATAATCCAAACGTGAATGAGAGTGATGGACGTGTGAGAAAAAAATATATACTCTCTACGGTGAGGATGAAGAGATCGCCATGCATCACAAAGTCCATAATCACTCATGTACTGTTTAACTATGTTAGTGGATTGCCAATTGCACTGAGTCCCAGCTGCACTGAGCCTGTCTGTTAAGGAATTCATCCAAAAATTGAAATCACCTCCAAGTATAAGTGGACAGTCCAAGTGTTCGGAGAGTACAGAGAAAAAATTGTGAACGAATGGAGGGTCATCAATATCTGGACAGTATATGCTGACGATACATAAGCTTTGGTTCTGTACAGATATTTTTAACATTATAAATCTACCCTCTGGATCAGAGACTGTGTCCAATACTGTGAAATTGATATTTTTGTGTATTAAAATAACTACACCTCTTTGCCTAGAGTTATAGCAGGCAGGGAACATGCTGGGAAACTCAGGTGTTTTAAGTTCATCTGCGGATATGGCAGATCTATGAGTCTCTTGTAATAATATTATGTCTGCTTGCACTCTCTTTAGCTGATCAAAAATCTTTAATCTTTTCTCTCTGGAGCCAGCTCCATGTACGTTCCATGAGACAAACCTTAGTGCACCCATAGATGTGTGTGAGTAGCTAAAATATGACGCCTTCATGTGAATAAGATGGAATAAGTAACTAAATATA
This sequence comes from Nothobranchius furzeri, assembly GCF_043380555.1. Taxonomy (NCBI): domain Eukaryota; kingdom Metazoa; phylum Chordata; class Actinopteri; order Cyprinodontiformes; family Nothobranchiidae; genus Nothobranchius; species Nothobranchius furzeri. The sequence continues at coordinate 33,842,358 of NC_091750.1, read as the reverse complement.
TAAAATAGTATGTTAATAAATAACAGAAAAGTTAATAATAATAATAATAATAATAATAATAATAATAATAATAATAATAATAATAATAAAGATCCAATCGTGTTTGAGGCTGTATTATTATATTATAGACACATAAATTATGATATTGTGCTGTGGATTTTATATATATACACACACACACACACATATATATATATATATATATATATATATATATATATATATATATATGTATATATATATATATATATATATATATATATATGTGTGTGTGTGTGTGTGTGTGTGTGTGTGTGTGCGTGCGCACGCGCGCTGAGTCTGACGCAGTGTTGGGAAGTTGTGTGGTTGTGCTATACAGATGTACAGGTACAGAAGCAGGTAAAGAGAGGAAAGGAAAGAATTATACAGGTTAAAGAAGAAGAAAGAACTAAAAAGAAAAGGTGATGAACAGGTGATATCATCTAGAATACGGATTTAGCAGCTGTTTATTCCTGACGTGCTCAAACCCAGTTAATCCTGATAAGAATAACTAATGTCTGACCTGATGTTGGGCTAATATAGCCAGTCAGTCACTCCTCGCTCCTTGTAAAGTTTATTGTCCACATAAAGCTTATCCACCGAGATGACAGCCCTCTTCCCATCCTGGATAAACTTTTTGCGCAGCGGAAAGAGGACTTGGCGCCGGTCCAGGATTTCCTTAGGGAACTGGTCATTCACGGGGTTATTTAAGACTTTTCCTTTGGGCTCTCTTCCGTGGCTTTTAACAAGATCCTTCTGCTTAAAATGTTCAAATTTAACCACGATAGGACGAGGTCTTCTGCTGTCCACTCTTTTAGCTCCAAGGCGATGTACCCAGTGAAAGGTGATGTTTTTTACCGTTTCTTCGGGTATCTTCATTTGGGTCTGTAGAAAGTTTTTTATTGTTTGTTCTCCGCCCCTCCCGCCTGCTCCGGCAGGCCTCCGAACACCAAATTAACCCTCATGCTACGGGCCTGAAGGTCCAAAACCATCTCCTTCAGAATCTTGCTGTCCAGGGTGATCCGCGTCATTCCCTCTTCCAGGGAAGAAACGGACTCCCGCAGAGACGCATTCTCAGCAGCGAGTCGCTCAACCTGCTCTTGGCTGAACTCCAAAGATGTTCGGAGGTTCTGAAACTCCTGCTGTAGAACCTCAAGCAGATGAAGTCGCCCCTCAAATCCCAGAAGCCGTTTATCTATAGAATCTAATAATTCTAATATGTCCTTACGGGGAGATGAGGCCTCAGCCGAGTCCTGAGGACGGCTCCTCTTGGTCCCAGGTGTTTCAGGCTCAGCTGCTGATTTCTTTGGACCCATAACGAAAAACTCAAAAACTCCATCAATATAGTTATGTAAACTTTCTAAATTTTCTCCACTTACCTCCAGGTTGAGTGAGTTATACTTACCAGATTATTTTTTGCATTGTCAGTAGATAAATTAGGTCAAAATGCGTCTTAATTATTTGTGGATGTTTGTTAACGAGCTGCCATTAGCTTCAAACGCTGCTGTGTATCCGGTGATTGGCCGTTAGCACATGCTCAGCTCATGGAATAAAAAGCAGGTCTACTTTAGAAGAAGAAATTTTAATTTTGAAATCAGTATGAATGTACTATTTTTATGCAACAAACAGCTAGTGGCCCCAAAAGGTGGGAAAAAGATGAAATTAAAACAAAATACCTAGAGACGACAATGAGCTGGAGTATAACCACTTCGCTGCCACATTGGATGGGTCCCTCACTCTCCAAAACCTAATCGGAGTCAATGCTGAGTGAGCAACTGTGTCTGTTTTTGTGCAGTCTATGGTTCCAACAACCAGCATACTATTGAAAACAGATTATGTGGAATTACTGACTTTTCTAGCCCAATGAATGCACTGGGGGCGACTGCTGACCCATCCAACATGGCGGCCCACAGTTACACCAGTGTCAATAGAAAGCCCCAGTGCATGTTGCGTCTACGTTTATATGATCTCTATGCTTATCATATACATTTCCTGTTGTAGAAGTCGATGAACGCGATGTCCAGACAAACAGGAGTACAACCCCAACATAAACAAACATTAACCATCCTTAAAATAGTTGGATCGGTGTTACCACAGCAACTAAAAATAACCAGTCAAGCACGTCTTCCTCTAAGTTTTCCTTGAGGTACGCAACGAGTCACGTGACTCCAAAACTGCACGTTTCTTGGGAAGCCTGCCCACTTTTCTTGATTTAGTATTTTTAAACACCTGCTAGTTATCTGAAAACCAGGAAGGGTAACCAAAGTAACTTTTTGATCTCAGATGATGTTTTTCCACCATTTTAAAGAACATTTAAGATGCACTTCAAAAATGTTACATTTTATTTAAATCATTATATCGCTACGATTTCATACCATCAAAAATCAACTTAACTTTCTAGTTCAACTGAGATGAAAATGATGGGTTTTGTCTGAAACAGGAAAACAGCTGGAAGAGCGAAGAGGAACATACAGTTCAGACCCTGTCGACATTACTCCAGATGGTTTTCAAAACAATTTATTTTTCCAACCAATAAAATATCTTCATCCACATTAATAACATTTCATAATACAGAGGGAGACCATTCCGATTTTATCCTTTTAACCAGGGGCGGATTTAGGACTGAAGAAGATCCGGGGCTTAACACACACATGACACACACTAGTCAACATCATATATATATATGTCTTGTACCACATAATTTTTAATCTGAAGCTACATATGAAGCATATTCAGGGCAGAGTATTGTTCCTGTTAGTGTTTAGTGTGAGATGATTGTAAATATTCCCTTCCTTTCTCCAGCAACTTTACCTGATAGTAAGCTAACTTTAGGCAAACCAGCAGCACAACAAATATTTTCTAATAAGACTCACAAACCTGAGTCAACACCAGTCTCATCAAAGCTGGGGTTCTGTCGCCGTACTTTTGGTCTAAAAAACGTCCTTATGTCCATCTTCACTCATGCGTTTCAGGCAGAGAGTGTAGAAGAAGCTGGCTGCTGAAGGGCTTCTTCTTCAGTGGTGGAGGCTCAGGCAGGCTGTATACAAACTACTGCCAGCTGCTCCCTCTCTGTTGGACTTTGGTACTGCATGTTACTTCCACGAATTAGATCCGGGGCTTTTCATAAAACTTTCGGGGCTTGAGCTCAAGTAGCCGGGCCTAACGCCGCCCCTGCTTTTAACTGAGACTCAAACTTTGTTGGTAACAGGGTTGGGACAAAGAAAGGCCGAAAGGCAGCTCAAATTATTTATTAAATTATTTATTTATTTTTGCTACAGTGCAGAAAGTAACTATGTCGACTATTGGCTATTATTTTTTAGAAAATGCAAAACTTTCTTCCACAGGGAGAAGCAAAAAACTAAGTTTTTAACAATCCCACTTTTAAAGTCCACCCCCTTCCAATATCCATATTAGCATAAGTTGTCCTAGTTAGTACAAAACAAAGTGATCAGGATTAAAACTAACTCCAAAACAAACCAAAGGCTAAATAATGTCTTAAGCTTCCACATACAGTTTATTGTGATGCTCAAGCCAAATTTGCATGGATTTGAGTGGTAAAATTATTTCTGTTTTTCAACTTTTTAAAGACCAAAGTCAGCCACTGATAGAAAACAGACGGGAAAACGCTCGGATTAGAAAAGCCAGTCAACTGCACGTCACATTGCTAAATGAACATTCATGGAGTCACGTTTTTGGGCTCGCGGCGGGGAAGGCTGTCGTTGGTTTAGTGTCCAAGAGAGAGCAGAGCTAACAGTTTGCATTAGCATCTCCACAACATGGCTGAACTCCATCAGGCTTGTGTTTTTTGTTGGACGTAAAACATCAAATTTGCTAAGCGAACACTGGCAGTGAAAGAGTCCTGTTGCTGTTAGCCAAGCAGAGACGAGATGTCCGAATATCATAAATACAGTAAGACTCCTAATTCTGCTGTTTTCTGCCCCGGGGGCAGGTTTTACCCCACAGAAACAACTCACAAGGCATTCATTTATGCTAGAGACCAGAGCAAATGTATTAAGAAAAAAAAGAGTGAACTTAGTCTTTAAAGCTTGATCAATTAAATAACCATCAGGAAAAAATGTTGAAGTTAAATAAAGAAATTTTGTGGGGTAATATTAGTTAATTCTATCCAAATAATAAAAATAAATTAAATTGTCACTCAGCACCTGCAGAATCTACCACCAGAGGGAGGAAGACAATTTTGACAAAGCAGATTTCAGTGGAGAGTGCTAATCATAATATAGAGGCTAATGTCTTAAAATCAGAATATAAATACTTTATTTGGCATTATATCTTGTTTTTATCCATTTAAGACAAAATTAGACAAAAGTTAATTGTTTTCTATTGCTCCATGATGGATTTTTGTGCCTTTGTTTTGGTCGGTGGGACAATCTGACAGATGCATTACATCTGATTACATGAAAGTCTCTAAAATGTTGTACAATATGATTTTATTCGTGCAAAATAAGAAAAATCTGCAGTAAAACTAATAAAAATGCAGAAATCTGTTTTGCTGTTGATATGTGCAACGTGAGGAAATATGGGTTTTCTGTCACAAAGGTGGTGTTGGACTCAGCTGGGTCAAAGCTGGGTCGCTGAGAACTTTCACCCACAGATTAAGACCTGAACGCCAGCGAGTCTGGGAGGAAACCATAACATCTGCCACCTGCAGTACCAGAAGGAGGAGTTCTCATGGACAAGTAGTCATAACAAGTCTTAAAACTTTGTTTCTTGATTTTAATGTTAAAGTAATCATTATCATTTTGCTCATTATAAATGTGTTTAATCAAATGAAGGATTCTTATGCTTTGGGTAATTATAATGGATTAATGAATCCACACTTAATTAGATAATGTTTGAGGATGTTTGTTACTGACCTTCACACACACACTCAAACACACCCACACACAGATTCTCACAGTAAACTCCAAAACACATTTGCTGACGCACACGTTTGCTTTGAGAAGAGAAAGGCTTTTGGTAAGTTTCAGTCTTATGATTGCAGTTCGTGCTTGACAACGAAAGAGAGAGGACCTGAAGAAACCGAAGGGGGGAGCCGGTTGGCTCGTTCCCCCCCCCCCCCCCCCCCCCCCCCCTCACGCTGTTCCTGCCAAGCCAGACAGGACAGCTGAATTGCAACTTCTAACGCAGGCTCATACAGAGTCTTTGATTTCTGAGTGAATTAACTTAAGAAAACGCATCGACAAAACGCTTTACCATCAACGTGTACCGAGGGCAACTCTGGACCGGTTCCGTTCGACACCTACGTCTCCCCTGTCAGCCGCTGGTGTCATCTGGATGAACCATCACCATCCTCCACGGCCCGGATCCGAAAGAGGGTCCACAAGAGTTCGGTGAGACAGAGCACGGTGTTTAGCGTTTGATGCAGTTCTCTGATAAGACCTAAGTTTATCCAAACCATCACTTCACTCAGACACCTGTTTCTTCCTGAAGCAAAATCAGACTCACACACGCATTCATGTCACAACATTCTCAATCTTCATAAATTCACCACAAGGTCTATTTGATCATATCAACTGTTAACGATTGTCCCACAAGTTGCCAATGTTGATTGTTATTCCCATGTTTGTCAATTTCAAAATCATTAGTCTAGTTTGAAGAATTAAAACTTTTAATTCCCAAACTTGTTTGTTCATTGAACTGAAACACAGACACACAGATATTATCGTCAGTTTATCGATGAAAACAACCTTTGAGTCTTCTTAACAATATAAAATTTGGTTATTGGTTTATTAAAAATTAATATTCCGAATTAATACGTAGCATGGTTCCTCTTTCATAAAAGAGCCTAAAACCACAACGCTACATATGCAACGCATTACAATATCATTTTCTTGTTGTGTAAAGTGTTGCCACAGCATGGCGTGTAGTAATTTGTTTGAAAATGACAAAAAACTTATTTCTCATGTAATTACGGTATTAGTAAAGAACAATAAATTCTTAAGGTTTGTAATCTATAAAAGGATTTTTGAATTCTGAATAAAAGATATGAAACAAACCACCACGATGAACTGTTTGCTGTGGGGTTTAAAAGATCAGCTCATCTCCTCTGTCTACAACAAAAAAGAGACTGCGGTCACAGTCAGGCCTGTCACACACACCACGAGACCTCCGCATGGAGCAGCAGCATCTACCCAAACAGTGCTGCCTTTGATAGAACGTCACTCACCACCAGACAGGCCCCCCAACAACCACATTTAATAACATAGCCTCCTTCTCAGTGCAAGAAAAAAAAAACGTGGAGAGGAGAATGATGGAAATGGGTCAAGAAAAAAACACCACGTTTAGAGATGTAATAATATGAACACATGGCATTTGAAAGTGCCAAGAATAATAAGGGGGGTCTGAAACCAGTGCATTCCTTTCAAATGAAATCCCCTCCTCGCCTGGCAGCCACCATACACTCTTCACCCCCGTTCCTCATCTATGCAGCAGACAAAGGTTGCACTGAGTGCACAAACTGCCATTAATTGCCGTCATTGTCTCTAAACAAGTCAAATTGTAGGTCTGGATTAGAGTTTTACACCATAGCTATTATTTAGCTGTTAAAGAAGCAGAAAAAGTACACTTTATATGCAGTAACATACTAAATAAGAGCAAACACATTAGCTAAAGCTTCAGGAAGCGATGTGGTGAGATATCAGAGAAGTTTTGGGTCTTACCGACTACTTTGGGCAGTTTCTGTCTCCTCAGTGGAATACGGGGAAGTTTGGTGCTGATTCTGCTGAATCGTCCACACAAAATCCGTTTGGCTTTTTTGCTGTTGGGAGAGTTTTCTTAGTTAATGCTGAAAAGGGGATGATGGCATGGAAATCTAAATGAACCATTTAAAACAGGCATTTAAAACTTGGCTGTCTACAACACGTTTTTATTATTATTATTATTTTTACCCACAAAAGAAACCAAACAGGAAGCTGAATTTTTGACCACACAGCAGAAACCCCTTACACATCATGGTGTTTTATTAAACGGCACCATGCCTGTAGAGAATAAATCTGCCTAATTGTTAATTGTCACTCACTTGGGGTTGTCTTTGTGCTGACAGAGGCAGCAGCAGAACAGCAGTGAAAGAAGGACAATCAGTAAAAAGGAGACCAGGGAACCAGCGGCGATCACACCCATCCGCTGGTTGGGCTCTGAAAGATAAAATACAGGGAGTGCTGGGTGTGCCACTTCTGCAGGGAATGCCAGTTTTAAAAGAAAAAGTTGCCTTTTTTAACCTTAATTAGCTTTAAAAACTGGATCTCTGTACAGTTTTAGGGTTGAAACCCTCCATTACATGATTTTTATTATGCGATGGCTTTTGTAAAAAATGATTGAGCCAAGACTGAAAACCACTTTCCGTTTTATTGTAAATTTCCTGCAATAAGCTTCCTCCTTTCACCCCCTCTTCACCAAACTCCCATCATCATCATAAGTCCTTGATGATTTATTAACACCCCTCCCTCTCCTAAGTGGAACACACCCCAGATATAATATAGTAAAAACTGCATTGCCTAATCATGCACAATATTTTGTGCTTGGAGGGACAAATGGGAATTAGAAGTGAAGTAAATTCTTCATTTAAGGGGTAACCATCATAAATCGTGCTGAGCAGTTAGGGTGTGGCAGCTGCTGTAATTACCAACTTTCAAGCGAGGCGGTGATGCAAGAGTGACAAGGTCCAGCAATAGTACTGACCAACCTGCCACCATTCATCACGACCACTGGCCAGAATCCCAGGCATCTCTGTGTGTGTTACTGCTTCGATCCCAAACAAACCCTCAGGTTTTCTAATCTCTCTTCTTCTTTCCAGTTTCTCATCCCCCCCACCCCCACCCACCCACACACACACACACACACACACACACACACACACACACACTGGCTGGTCAGGACTAAAGCCAACAAACACAGCCGTAAAAAGGACACCGGTTTAGGTCTGGAAATGTTATCAGGGCCCCAGAGTCTCCCAACAGACACATTGACCTGAATAGCAGCATTTGTTGTTCCACAGTATGTACAGCCAGCCGCTAGACATTTCAGGCGCAACCGCAACTGCTGTCATTCATGAATTTGAGGTGCTTCAGTTTGTACGGAGCACTTTTCTTTCCTTGAAAAATACCAGTTTTTACATCCAAAGTACAGGGACGCCATAAAAAAGGAGTTTCTTACGGAGATGGCAGGCACCAGACACAGGATCACAGCTCTTGTGATGACAGGGGCAGCTTTGGTTGCAGTTGACGCCATGTTGACCAGGCTGACAAGTCATATTGCAGCTTGAGCAGAGAAAAGAGACAAAAGCAAAGCGCTTAATGTTTTTTTACCCAAGTAACACAAATAATGTTTCTACCTGAAGTCCTAAAGCCATAAAAAGTCAAACATAATGTGAAACTATCAAATCATTTCACTCTGTATGCTTAAACAGCTGAGGGCATGAACATGCAGTTTCTTTTCCTTTATGGGTCTCGTGACTTACTAGATGCCATAGAAGCCCGGGTCGCAAAGGCATTCTCCAGTGACAACATGACAGATGCCGTTAAAACAGTGACTGCAGTTGTTCTCGCAGTTCTCTCCATAGGTGCCGTTGGGACAGCGCACCTCACACCTGTCACGTGAAAAAAGAAAAAGCTAAAGTTTTGCTTTCAGACCTGGGAACATGAGACTTGAACGGAACTGCATTAAAGAATGTCCATCGCCCCATTTTCATCCGCTTATCTGGAGTCGGGTCGCGGGGGCAGTAGCCTAAGGCAAGAGGCCCAGACTTCCCTCTCCCCAGCCACTTGGGCCAGCTCCTCCGGGGGAATCCCAAGGCGTTCCCTGGCCAGGTGAGAGACATAGTCCCTCCACCGTGTCCTGGGTCTACCTTTAGGTCTCCTCCAGGTTGGACGTGCCCGGAAAAACTCACCAGGGAGGCATCCAGGAGGCATCCTGACCAGATGCCCGAGCCACCTCAACTGGCTCCTCTCAATGAGGAGGAGCAGCGGATCTACTCCGAGCCCCTCCCGGATGACCAAGCTTCTCACCCTATCTCTAAGGGAGAGCCCAGCCACTCTTCGGAGAAAACTCATTTCGGCCGCTTGTATCCGCGATCTCGTTCTTTCGGTCACTACCCAAAGCTCATGACCATAGGTGAGGGTAGGAACGTAGATCGACCGGTAAATCGAGAGCTTCTCCTTCTGACTCAGCTCTCTCTTCACCACGACAGACCGGTACAACGCCCGCATCACAGCAGACGCAGCACCAATCCACCTATCGATCTCACGCTCCAGCTTTCCCTCACTCGTGAACAAGACCCCGAGATACTTAAACTCCTCCACTTGGGGCAGGACCTCATCCCTGACCCGGAGAAGGCACTCTACCCTTTTCTGACTCAAGACCATGGTCTCAGCTTTAGAGGAGCTGATTCTCATCCCAGCTCCTTCACAATCGGCTGCGAACCGCTCCAGCGAAAGCTGAAGATCACGTTCTGATGAAGCCAACAGGACCACATCATCTGCACAAAGCAGAGACCTGATCCTCAGGCCACCAAAACGAATGCCCTCCACACCTTGGCTGCTCCTAGAAATCCTGTCCATAAAGGTTGTGAACAGAATCGGTGACAAAGGGCAGCCTTGGCGGAGTCCAACTCTCACTGGGAACGAGCCCGACTTACTGCCGGCAATGCGGACCAAGCTCTGACACCGGTCATACAGGGACCTAACAGCCCGTATCAGAGGGCCTGGTACCCCATACTCCCGGAGTACCCCCCACAGGGCCCCCCGAGGGATGCGGTCAAACGCCTTCTCCAAATCCACAAAACACAAGTAGACTGGTTGGGCAAATTCCCACGCACCCTCCAGGATCCCCCTAAGGGTCTAGAGCTGGTCCAGTGTTCCACGGCCAGGACCAAAACCACATTGCTCCTCCTGAATCTGAGGTTCAACAATCCGATGGACCCTCCTCTCCAGAACCCCTGAATAGACCTTACCAGGAAGGCTCTGGAGTGTGATCCCCCTGTAGTTGGAACACACCCTGTGGACCCCTTTTTAAATAAGGGGGACCACCACCCCGGTGTGCCAGTCCAGTGGGACTGCCCCCGATGTCCATGAGCCGCGTCAGCCAACACAGCCCCACAACATCCAGAGCCTTAAGGAACTTCGAGCGGATCTCATCCACCCCTGGAGCCTTGCCACAGAGGAACTTTTTAACCACCTCAGTGACCTCAGCACCAGAGATTTGAGAGGCCAACCCAAAGTCCCCAGACTCTGCTTCCTCACTGGAAGACGTGTCGGTGGGATTGAGGAGGTCTTCGAAGTATTCTGCCCACCAATCCACAACGTCCTGAGTAGAGGTCAGCAGCACACCGTCCCCACTATAGATAGTGTTGGTAGCACACTGCTTTCCGCCCCTGAGGTGCCGGATGGTGGACCAGAATCTCATCGAAGCCGTACGGAAGTCTTGCTCCATGGTCTCACAGAACTCCTCCCATGCCAGGGATTTTGCCTCGGCGACCACCTGAGCCACGTTCCACTTGGACTGCCGGTACCCGTCATCTGCCTCTGGAGTCCCACAGGCCAAAAAGACCTGATCGGACTCTTTCTTCAGCTTGACAGCATCCCTAACCGCCGGTGTCCACTAGCGGGTTCGGGGGTTGCCACCACGACAGACACCGACGATCCTGCGACCACAGCTCCGGTCGGCCACCTCAACCATGGAGGCACGGAACAGGGTCCATTCAGACTCAATGTCCCCCGCCTCCCCCGGAACATTTTGGAAGTTCTGTCGGAGGTGGGAATTGAAGCTCCTTCTGACAGGAGACTCTGCCAGACGTTCCCAGCAGACCCTTGCGATACGTTTGGGCCTGCCTGGTCTCCCCCACCATCCGTTAAAGAATGTTTTGCGCAGAAATGCATAAGAAAGACACGGGTGTTAAATTAAGTCACCCAAAATGAATACGTGATTGGCCAATCTGGACCAAAAAATTCAAAAAGGTTTAATATTTGTCATCTTGCATCATAACTAAGCTGCAACAACACATGCAACTTCTTCACCGATCCGTAAACTCACCACGAAGTTCTGAATAAGTAAGGCTGGATGCATTTAGATTTTATTTTCCTATACTAGCACTTTAATTATATCTAGTTTGTGGTAACCAGGTCTATTTTCAATAGAAGAAAGGTATTTTAATAGTTTTAACAAAACAAAATACAGCAAACAAACATCTATCCTTTGGTGCAAGAAATTTAAAACATCTACTCTGAAAACCTGAAATAAAAAGGTTTAAATCCAAAATAAAAAATAAATCAATAAATAAACACACGTATAAAAATGAAGAGAGCAACAAAGACAGTGCATGTTCTGGCTCACATATTGATGCCATTTAGTGACACAAATTTCATCTTGGATGTTACATTTTGCTCTGTTGCTGTCTATTTTCATAAAATACAGACAAAATGTAGATGTTTTTCCTCGTTTTCTTAGTCCTCCAGAGAGCAGCATCCCCCAGTCACGTGGCGTGCAGCAGCTGAAGGAACAGCGCTACCTGGCTACCGGTACCAAATAGGTATCAAATTTTGGTTTCCAGCACCATGAATGAAAGGTTTCCGTTCCAGAATTGTTATTTTAGATATTTTAAAGGTGTGGTTCACTCATCAGTACATTTGCAGTGGTTTATAGAAGGGGTGAATGCCTTTTAACCTGTTCTCAGGAGAAACAAAGCTCTGGTGCGCCTGTGTCAGTGACTTGATGCAATTTGCTGGGTTCCTTATATAGGAAACATTATTTCTGATTGGCTTAAAGCACTGACCTGTACTGGAATGTTTATTATGTGAAGTGCCTTGAGACGACTCTTGTCGTGATTTGGTGCTTTATAGATAAACTTGAATTGAATAGAAGTGAATCACATCGCAGCAAAATAATGAGTTTCAGTTCAACTCTTATAGGAATGGATGCCTCGTGAGTCGTACTCTGAGGGAAAAAGAGCTCTGGTGTGCCTGCTTCAGCACAGAGAATTCAGCTGAAAGAGAAAGTAGCTTCAGACGACAGAATCTGGAGTCTTATTTCCTGATATTTGGACATCTTGCTTCTGACTGGCTAACAGCAGCAAAACTCCACCACTGACTCTGTTTTCTCTCCAACATTGATGTTTTATCTCCACAAATAACACAAGCCTGGAGGAGTTCTGCTGTGTGGTGCAGCTGCTACAGATAATGGTTAGCTTCTAGTAGAGACATTCTCTGCTGAAACACTCAGAGTGACCGATTATAATCAGGAATAATAATTAAAAATAATGTTCTGACAAACACTGGCGCCGCCGGTCCCTCCGAACACCCCCACCAGGCAAAGCAGGTTAAGGTTAAGTGTCTTGCCCAAGGACACAACAGCTGCATCCTCTGGTGGGAGCCAGGATCGAACCTACAACATTCCAATGACTGGAGAACCACAGGCGGATTTAGCAATTTGGGGGCCCAAGGCGAACACAGACATGGGGCCCAAGGCGAACACAGACATGGGGCCCCTTACACAAAATTTTTGACACTCTTACCTTTAACTGGATTTGCGAAACTGCCGCCTCTTCTGACACGAGTTATTTTCCCTTTTTATTAGTCCTCCTCTTTTTTCCTGTATTTCTCTCCTTTTGAGCGCTTTCAATATTTGCTCTGCTTTCTTCTTCCTGTCAGCGCTCCTGTGCTTTAGCCTTAGTTATATTTTTTTCTATTTTCCATTTTGTTCGATGTTTTCCTCCCTCTAAACATTTTCCATTGTCTTTCCTTTCTGCGTCCTTTGATGTTTACATAAAAAAATGACGTCACTTTCAGAAGTGAAAATAAAAGCTTTTATGAAGCATGCTGCTTCTTTCTCTTATTGGAGCCACTAGGATAACTCCATGTCATGCTTAATGTTTTGACTATCGCTTTGAGTTTGTTACGAACGCTCCCACCTCTCTTCTTCTTCTTATTTGTGGTCTTATAGCACTTGGCAAACAACAGTTTGCTGCATTACCGCCACCATCTGGATTGGAGTGGAATGACTACCAATCACTTCCTGGTTGTGCATCGCCGTCTTAATAACCCTGTTATGACCATAATTATAACAGGGCCGCCTGGTATGTTTTTAATCTTATGGCTGTAAAATTGTAATAAAAAGTACAAAGTGTGTGTAACTCTTCTCCTTTTTTCAGAACAACCTCAGCTTTCAGTGTATGGTTTGTATTTAGAATTTATTTCTATTAAAGCCATTAAAAAATCAGCTTAAAAGTGAAAAAATCAAAAAACGGATTTGAATTTCTTACATTTATTACTGAACAGGAACTTCAAAATTACTGAGCAAACAATTTAAACTTTGAACTGAAATGCATCAAATCTTAAAAAAGTTTGAACCTTGGTATCTTTTTTAGCAGTTTTTACAACCATTTATTTTTGTAAACTTTCAGACGTTTTTATTTGATGTGGTAGACCTTGAAGCAGTTTCTCTCCAGCTGCAGGCAGAGTCCAGCGCACCTCACACTGCCATGGGGTGCTTCTCTGGCACACCGTGCTGCTATACCAAAAACTTTTGTTTTATCAAAAATAATTATTTATGGTAAAAAGATAAATAATGCTGGAATGAAGCTGAATCTTACAATTAGCAAATAGTTGAGGGTTGTTTAAATAGAAAAAAAACAAATAAAGACTGAACAAACATTCATATCCTGGTTCACCGGAGATCTGTCCTTCTTCAGGGTCACTGTCTTCAGATATAAGCCTTCTGGGACACCTAATAGATCGTGTTGATTTTCTTTGAGGCATTTCCATAATTTCATGCTGGTTTTTATGCTAATTAGCTTCCCCGTTCCGTTATCCGCTTTCACCGCAGCGCTGCGCTCCGTTTCAATCAGGCTGTACAGCAGGATTTCCCCTCGTAGCGATATGTTCCCTAACTCTGATTGCTTCATGCTATAGATCGTTGGAAAGCTGCTTTTATGTACTTTTAGGAACCATTGGGATCTTTTGAATCTGATCAGCCATTCAAAAGTTATAAAATGGAGCATTTTGGATGACAAACTCAGCACGTCTCTGAATCTGTTGTGATTCGTTGCGCTCAAGACAGGGAATCCCGGTGGATACCGTAATGTATTGTATATGCACGAAACGCCCCATTTTTAATCTTTTCAGAACTTTTGGAATTTTAATGATATCTTGAACGGTTCAGGAATTATGTAATGAGAAGCATGTCCAATCCCGTCTGCGGCCACAGGTTGGTAATAAGAATATTGTGGCATTAACAGAGGGGTGCCGGCGGTCAGGGCTAGGGCGGCCGCCGACCTATGCCTAAAGGTAAAACCGCCTCTGTGGAGAACCCGCCCAGAGGGTCATGTCCAGCTGCAACCATAGTTCAAATACCTCAAAAGAGTACTAAGTACTTATCAAACAAGACATTTTGTTTGCAACTTTTCTTTACCTGTCTCCAATCCAGCCAGGGTTACAGTGAGCACATTTGCCTTGGATGGGGTCGCAGTGGTAACCGTCCTTACACGCAGGACACACTTCTTGGCACTTTTCCCCAAAGAAGCCTTTAGAGCAAAGCTGATCACACCGTGTCCCATTCCAGCCTCTTTCACAGGTGATGCAGTGTCCTTCCGTGACCTTACAAGGCTGCTGGCCTTTGCAGTGTCCACACCTGGTAGAAAACAAGGAAACCAGACAAGGAATTAACATGAATCTTTTGGACAAAAGTGTATTTTTCTTTTTTGATCGAGCATAAGCTAGGCTATGGAAGGTAAATAAGTTCATCTGAATGGCTTTTATGTGCAATAATTATGGATGACATGAAGAACAGCTTCCAAATCTCAGTTTATTTTGTTCCATTAAGTGTTATTCAGCAGTCTTAACAGTCCTCAGCTGCAGCACATAGCTAAGTGCACGTTCTATCACGGCCCTAAAACTGTGCGACAACATAAATCAGATGAGGAAACAGAACATCAGACACGTCGCTCACTTGTTCCTGCAGTTTTGACCGTAGAATCCAGCAGGACATGGTTCCCTGCAGAACTTCCCGCGGTATCCTGGAGTGCAGGTACACGAGCCGTCCGCCTGGTTGCACTTGCCGTGGATGCACTGGCAGTACCTCTCACACCGTGGACCCCACAGCTTTTCCCGGCACTGGCAGCGCCCTGTGTACTGGTCGCATGGGGAGTTGTTGCAGTTGCACTGGGTTGCACAGCTTCTCGCCGTCCAGCCAGGATTGCACAGACATCGCCCCGTGTTCACGTCGCAAACGGAGTTGACGCTGCAGTAGCAGTTGTTGTTACACTGCGGGCCCCACACTCCAGGGTGACAGATGCACTTCCCTGTTTCTTGGTCACACTTGCCTTTTTGGCAAAGACAAACCTTCTCGCAGTTAGTTCCCCAGCGGTTGTGGTTGCAGGTACACTTCCCGTTCACGTCGTCACACTGGCCATTAGGATAGCAGTTACATTTTCCCTTGCAGTCTGGGCCCCAGTACTGGGCAGGACATTCTGTTAAAACAGAAAGTAAACAGGAAGTGGAAAAAGAAAAAACACTCTTTAAATACAAAGTTCTAAAGCAGTTAGCTCCAGTGGCCCTCAAGGGCCAACTACGCTGGAGGTTTTACGTGTTTTACACCCGACTGATGGTTGAAGTTGAGCATGCCCTTGAAATCTACAAAAGCCAGTTAATAAAAGTCACTCACATCCCTTGTGTTGGAGCAGAGAAACATAAAAAACATGCAGGATTGTGACCTCAGGGACAGGATATAGTTTCCAAGAACTATGGCAGTTTAGCTTAAACATGTTAAAGTAACTCCAAAAATGATTACATTTTTATATGATATAAAATGGGTAATCACTCTTAATTTATTTTACTCCTAAGTCCTTCACCCGGCCTCCAGAGCGAAACAAATAATTTATGCGAGCCTAGACAGCTGACCAATAGATTTAAGTATCCACAAAAGCGTGTCTTGTTGTGAGGAATTCCACCTGGAGCTAAACCTATTGACGTAATACAACAACAATGTGTACCCCAACGAGGATTAAAGGAGAAAGTATTGAATCGGTAGACTCCTACAGGTAACTGGGCAGGGTCAACATGTACGTAAGAGGCCACCAAAGGCTGAACTGCTTAAGAAAACCATCTTGTTGCAAATTAGAGAATCAGTGATGGAAACGTTTTGCAAAGCTTTGACTGAGTCTGTCTTGGGTTTTACCCGGGTAACCTGGTTTGGGAATCTCCCAAAGAAAGGACTGAACTTGCTAAACGAGTTGATAAAGTCAGCTAACAGCACAGCAGGAGAGCCGCCACAGCGGATTGCCAGCTCCATCTGACCCTGTTTGCTTTGCAACGTTGATGTTTTATCTCTACAAATAACTCAAGCCTGGAGGAGTTCTGCCATGTGGTGGAGTAGCTAATGCTAACAGTTAGCTTCTACTAGCCGAGATGCTCTCTGCTGTTTCCTGGACACTTAGACAACAACAGCCTTCCCCATCATGAGTCAAGACGGGTGAGTCTATGAATGTTAAAGTCTCTTTCCGGAGTTTTCCCCTTTCGGAAATGATGTACGATTTTTCAGAAATCCGTAAAAGTGATTATCTCAGCATGTACTGTAACATAATGTAAGCAATAAGTCAATTTTTTCTTCTGAGCACGCCCCCTGCCCCGCAGAGCTCCTTGCAATAGGAAACTGAGCACTGACCAGAACTAACCAATAGCGGTAAACTACCGCTGACGTGCTTTAAATTTAAGGAATACCTCGGCCGATGCAGAGCTGATGAACTTTTCAAAGACAAGTAAGTCTATAAATATATGAAAACATGACATGAGAATAATACTTGTAAAACAACGTGTTTTAGCTGTTTGTCTGCTACAGGAAGACATAAATAGACTAGAAACATGAAGTCGCCAACTTAAAAAAACTCAAGAAGAAATCATTTGTGTGATATGCTTGTCAGCCACTAGATGGTGCCAGAAAGAGACTTAAAGTGAACGTGTGATGTAGATCTGGCAGAGTTTGATGTCTTTGTGATCAGAAGCTAATGCAGGAAATAGGGGTAGGAGACTACTTTCATGTTCAGCCTGCATGTTAAACAAAGACTGATTGTTATCAAAACTAAAAAGTAAAGAATGGCTTCTCAGTGAACCTGCTCATTAACTCATTCACTGCCAATGACGACAGTCGCCATTTGCATTTTTTACAGTGTGGGCATCGGAATGAGCCCCCGCACCGTGAGAACAAACATGCCGATCTTCATCCGCGTACGTCACACGTCGCGTGATCAGGAAGCAGAGCATCCATGTGTTAGGAGATCGTTTTGGGCCGCTGCTGTAAAAAAAGTGAGGCACGTACCGGAAAAGCTTCTGCCGATCACAGTTCAACAACGGATTATGAAAGAACGGATAACGCTCGAAACGCGCAGATTCTTCCCGATGTAAGAGGTGAGTCTCCGCTTTGTTTCTGTTGTTTTGGCGTCGACGTCATCCTAGCACGCAACGTTCTGTCACTCTTAAAAAAAACTGTAAAAACAGTGAGAAACGCTGTCAGCGGAGGGCTTTAGCGATCAGGAAACGGCCGGCAGCGAACGAGTTATGACATCACGCTATGGACCACAGCTTTGAGTGCTAATTGCATAAATATGAGAAATGACCCTAAATGGTGTTATTGCTGTCACGATAGAATGTAAATGACACAAAGCATCGATAAAATCAGACACGTTTTATGTTGACCGTGCTTTCTGTCTTCTGCACACATTTAGTTTCACCACAAGATTACAAACATTTCTTTATTGATGCATAAACTGCAACAAGGGATCTCATTTTACAGATATCTGGTTCCAGTGAGATCAAGCCAATTACAAACATAATAGGGAGGTTGGAATTTAAAGGCCAGTCGATTCATCGTTGTTCGCTCAGAGTTAGCAGACAAATCAAACGTTCATCAGCACAGCGAGTATCCGTTAGGCACCATAGACGCTGGAGCGATTGGGCCGGGACTGCTGGTCCAATCGCTCACTTGAACTTGTCACAACTAAAAGTAGTGACTAAACGGCCTTTACCATGTACGTGCAATTTACTCGGTCTTCAAGCATGAGCCATGAAAAATGAAAACACGGAACCTCTGTGTTTAAAAGGAGTGGAAAGAACAGGAAAACCTACTTGTGTCGCAGCTGGCTCCAAAGTAACCATGACGGCAACGGCATTCATTTGGCCTGACACACACCTCGTTTTCCTTGCAGGTGAAGTTGCCTTCACAGAGAGCTGAGGTGAAAAAACAAAAAGCCAAATTATCCGTCTGTGGTACACAATGAGCCATTTGACACGTTTGTGATGAACGTTTGCACTGTTGCACGTACGTGTCACACATTCATCCCCCTGCTGCCTCCATCCACTGCAGCAACGCCATCCCAATGACCTGGAAAACATTACGAGACAGAATGAGAGGGCAGAGATGGAGAGCGCTGGGGCAAAAAAGAGAAAAAACAAACAAAACAAATGCATATCAAAGAGGCATCATCCACACCCAGATCACGCCTCTTCGATTTCACAAGCTCTCCATCATGCAGCTGACATCTCCAAAGACACGCAAAGCACCATGCACGAGGCAGCTGTTTGGGACAGTGTTGGGTAATTCCAGGACTGCATGAGATAAACGCGCTCTGAAGGGCTTAACCTCTGAATGTGTGCAGTTTATCATGTTCTCCGGCTCTCCACAGCCTCTGGGGAGAGAGCATGAATACCTAATGGTCATTTTTTGCAGACAGTTTCAGGCTGACAGGAAAGGACGGATGTGTCTCCTCTTCCTCTCACGCCTGCGACCTCTTTAGGCCCCTGCAACACGTCAGCTTCCCCCAAATTCTTTGAAGATGGTGTTTTTTTTCAAAGGGAGGAGGACTGTTTTTTATCCTGACAAAGCAGCCACGTGTCTAAGATCATACATCCATCCACGTTCTGCTCTTTGACGTGTCATAATATCGGGATGGTTTTTCATCATTTGTGATAATAAAAACAACAACTTGTTTTGTTGTCCCATTTTCAGGAGCCCTTTGTCATTTCTCTTTTCTTTTTTGAACGTTTCACATGACTGCTCTTTTTTTTTTACCTCAACTTGTATTTTACGTCTGCAACTCTTTGCCAAACATATTAGGATAGCATGCACATCACATCCCACGTCTCCCTTCCAGCTGCAGCCGAGTCAGTAACACGACGACAACGCTGTGATAAATGCTGTCCTAATTCATGTGATTCAGGGGATGAGATAAAACCATAACAAGCAACAGGAAAAGGAGTGAGTGGAGAGGTCGTCATAAATGAATGTTGAGTGCAAACATCAAACATTTAGAGCAACAATGGGAAAGACATAATCGTCAACAGAGATCCTTCTGATGTCACTAAACATATATCATTTGAAGAGCAGCTTCTGGGATGCTGTAACTTTCTCTAATGCACAGGAAGTAGCAGTGCGTGGCTTTTTAGATAAGCTTCCATCACTTTGATCCAAGTGGAGATGGGAAACAAGGGATGCACTTAATGAAGCACACCAAATATCAGCAAATGAGAGAAAATAACCCTAAAATCCCGCTTTCTGGTCTGAAATCAGTTCATTCTTGACTGTTGGGGGTTGAGCAGGCTTGAACGTTGCTGTAAGTGTAACAGTGGACTTTTGCCACATTTCAGAAGTTAAAGGCTTGCTCTAGTCTAGAAAGGTTGCTTTTGAAAAGTGCAACAGATGTCGGCTAAACATCTGCATGGCTGCTTTCTTCAACGGACCCCTCCTCCTGCTGGGACCGCTGCAGCGTTATGCGTGAAAAATAGGTCAGTGTGCAGAAAAGTATCTCAGCAAAGTTTGCACAAAGTTCACTATTCAGGCGTTTTCACTTCAAAACCAATGGCTGAAGATAACAACAAAGCGCAACTTTTGCGTCTAAGATGCGCTTTTGTTTGCAAAGAAATGCGACATAAGTAACGACATTCACACACTATCTGGACTATTGGGAAGAAAGTCGCCAAATGCTAAAATAATAGTAATAATAAATAAAAACGTGTAGAAAATTGGCACACTGCGATTTTCTGGTTCTTACCCAGGTGCTTTGCACACATTCTTGCCTTTGGGGTTGAGTTCTTGGCTAAAAGCAGAGTAAAAGTAAAGGCAAACCACCACAGAAAGTGCAAACGAGTTCTTCACTTCCATTGTAAACGCAGCAGCATCCTTCTAGACGCAGCTTTTTCTCCGCATTTTCCGTATCCAAACTGGCGTTTTCGTTGGTTTTATTCCACTTTCTTCACGCGCGTAATCCCATTTCTGGATCAAACTTTTATTCCTTCCAGATGAGGTTGGGCCAACATTCAGAACAAGAGCAAAACGTTAGCAGCAAAAACAAACCAGCAGCGATTCCAACCACATCTTTTTGTCTTAAAAATAAAAAGGTCCAAACTTCCAACTCAGTCCGCTGTCTCGATGCTCCTGCACTGCGCTTTTCTAGAACGGACTCTGTGTGAATCCATGGGTCAGATGACTTCAGGCTGCGGGAGAAAAAAAAACTTTAAAATGTCTCCCACAACTTTTCTGGACAGATGAAACTCTTGGTAAACTCTCAGAAAGTTGATGAAGACGACCTCGCTTTGGAGAGGCGCTCATTCCTCACCTCAGGTCCTCTCATTCGCTCCCAGGAGTGGCAGAAGGGAAATTCCTGATTTGTTACTCTATCTTTGGCTTTGTGCGCCATGCCTCCGCCACCAAATCTGCACAGACAGGCCTGCGCAGCACGGTCTGCTCTGATGGTCGGAAAGGGTCAGTCGTTTATTTATTTTCTTTAAAAACAGGACTTTTGTTTCAACATTATTTTTATTAAATAGGAGCACTATGATGCAAAATCTTTTGAGGAATAGTTTGTGAATGGAGAAAAACGCACGCGCACGCACAGCTCACTTAACCTAAAATAATGCATTCATTGATAACAGATGGATTCATAAAATGTTAAACTCCTTTAAAATAGTTTCTAACAGACTTTAGTTCCTGAATGAAGAGAAAACAGAAGCGTGTTGTCTTTGCGGAGGACATGTGGGACTCTAGCTCCCCCCTCTGGTTCCAGCTGAGAAATGACAAATGGACAAAGTTTTCTCCTCTGGCTCTGGGAGGAGACTTATTTAAATGTTGGGTTTAGATAACAAACACTGAGCTACAATAATACTCCCCGTTCACTCCCATCAGCAGAAGTACTGGTGTTCTCCTTTTTATATGATTATGTTCACAGTCAGCAACATTTCTCATTAATAACTGAACATGTGTTCTATTGAAGTAATTAATGATTAGTATTTAGCCCTTTAAAATGAATGGCACGTTCCTTGTCACTGACATAAAGGTCATTTAACAAGTGAAATACTTGATTTGGGGGCACTTATCTCGGAAATAGGACTGGGTTAAAGAGCTGAAGCTGCATGAAAGCAAACTGAAGAGGCCAGATTCTCAACAACCCAGATAATAAAGGATTAGATAATCGATGTTTGCATGAAGAGGAAGCTCTATGAGGGCCTGAGTCCAGGAACATGCTACATTTGCAAACAGAACGAAAACAACATGATCAGATGTGTGTTTTAATTATTGTGCCCATGGACGTAAATTTCACTTTAGAAGTGCAGGGGACACGGAGGGGGGGGGGGGGGGGGTGGGTGGGTGGGGGGGGGGGGGGTATCTTTACAGTATGCTCTAATGGGAAACAGGCTTCAACACAATTGACTGTTTTCCCCTTGGTCCTAGAGCTCAACCAGTGTCAATTTAATATAGCGTAATATTGTTTTTGGATGGTAAAAAGTGCAGGGGTCAATACTTGACTTTGGAAAAAGTGGGGGGGACATGTCCCCCCTGTTCCCCCCAAAATTACATCCGCTGTGCCCCCTTTCGCTCGGTCGCCCAGTCACAGAAAACTCCTCTACTCTTTATTTAGGCAGGAAGCAGTACGTCACCACCTCTCCACCAATCAGGTGGCTCTAATTTGCGAGCCTGAACTGTTTGTTTACACAGTCGCGCGCACGAAGCTAAAACGGTGGTTTGTTGAGTTCCGTGCGTTGTCGGGTTCTTCCTCTGGATGTTCAGCGCCAGGAGGACTGTGTCAGCCCTCTCTGGGGCGGCTGCAGAGAGGCACTCGAAGCGATTTCTGACCCACCTCGACGATCCGGTCAGACTCGGACGGAAGCCGCCGCGGCTCTTCTCCCAGGAAGCCAGGCGGAGACCGCACCTGCTCTCCGCCCAGTGCCAATAAGACCTCCGTAGACTTTGAGCGGACCAGGGAGGCTTACAGGAGCAAAGCCTCCTCAGAGCTGCTCAGAAGTTTGCTGGTTTTCAAACTTTGTTCCTATGACTTCCTGGTTGATAACAATATGGAGGTAATGATGTTTGAAAATAAAGCGTCACACACGTTCGATATATAAATAATGACGCTAACGTATCGTCAAACAACACGATTAACGGTATTATGCCAGTTCTGTAAAATCCAGATAACAGCTGTCAACAAACAGAGCAGGCATGCAGGGCTACAGCTCATAAACCATAATTCATCCAGAAACATTTATAAAACGTGTAGGTTTTCTAGTCCGTTTATTTAAATCATGAACTAACTGCAGCTATAAGAACACTCTATTAATAATAATAATAATAATAATAATAATAATGCATTGAACTTATATAGCACTTTTCTAGACCCCCAAAGATGCTTCCACACTCTCACATTCACACACTGCTAGTGATGGTAAGCTACTTGTAGCCACAGCCGCCCTGGGGAGGTCTGACAGAGGCGAGGCTGACATTTGGCGCCGTCGGCCCCTCTGACCACCACTAACACAGGCAAGTTGGGTGAAGTGTCTTGCCCAAGGACACAACCCTGGCGGGAGCTGGAATCGAACCCATGACCCTCTGATCATGAGGCAACCCGCTCTACCACCTGAGCTACTGCTGCCCCACCTATTGCCTGCAGTCTGCAGCCCATCGGCCACCAGCAGACTTGTTGCACTACCACACATCAAGTTACAGCCTGTTTTTGTCTAACCTTTCATTTCAACCTCAGTGCATCTGTGTCGCATCATCACAGCCAAATGCCACTCCTGTGGTAGTGTAATGAGCTATCTATGGGATGGAGATTGTGCCAAAAACACACTTTTTGTGAGCACCAAACTTGTTTGGCAGCTCCATTTCCTGCCAACCTAAAAGATTTTGGCCGTGCAGGTCCACTGGTAGTTTCAGCGTCGTTGTCGTGCTCACATGCAGTTGGATGTTGCATATAAATATGTTTATTAGTTGGATCATGTTAGTATAAACATTTATATTTGGTACAATTCAATTCAAAATTGAGGTGAACCAAATCATTAATTGGTAAGCAAAATAAGCATTCACTGACTATTTGGTCTGTTAATGCCGTACTGCAAGGCACTAAAGATGTTTGATATTAGCTTTTTACCACTATACACACATAGTAACGCTTCATTTCCGATACTGATAATACCAATATATGTGGGGTCCCCATTTCATAAAGAAAAGTACTATTTTAGGTAACCAACATCAAGTACCTCCTGCATACTTACACTTTAAACGATATCAGTGCAAAACAGCAACTACTACAGTTTAGGCAAGGCCAGGCAGCTTTATTTATAGAGCACATTTCAAACACAGGAGCACTTCAATGTGCTTTACAGTCAGCATTAAACGGCACAACAACAAACACGAGAACATTAATTAAAAACATACACAGATAACAGAATTCAGAGCTGAAAGGAAAAGACTGAACTAAGGATGAGCAAGTACATCACAGATTACAGTGGAGACGATGCAGCATAGGAAACATTTCATTAGGTTTTTAAGTTTTGTTTTAAATAACACTAATAAGCTAATTCCATCTCTGAGCAGCACAGTAGCTAAAAGCATCTCCACCCTGTTTGGTTCTGACCCGAAGTTCTCCCAGCTGATTGTTTCCTAAGGATCTCAGAGCCCTGTTGGGGGTACAGGAATGAGATCTGACATGTATTTTGGTCCCATGCCACTGAGTTATTTATAAACTAGTGGGACCAGTGTAACCAGTGCAGGGATCTAAGAACAGGAGTGATGTGCTCCGTTCTCTTAGTTCTTGTTGAGACTCTAGCAGCAGCATTCTGAACAAGCTGCAGTTGCTTCACAGCTTTTTTGGGAAGCAAATTTGTTTGTTTTTCAAACATATTCACATTCAGTTTGGCCCGCTGTGCCACACAAACAAAAATATATCAAAAACAAATCTCAGATCTGCCAAATTTTGACATTTTAAGTGAGAGAAGACATAGCTTAAGAGGCTGATGTTTAAAACGTGCATGGTATGTAAAGGTTGGGTCATTAAAAGAGTAAACAACAATGTCAATAGTACATTTTAATGCTAATATCATCTAATAAGAATGGTTAGCCAATCATTTTAGACAACCCTACAAATCACAGATTAAAACTAGCAATAGCTGATCTTCTGCTTAAAGGTTTTTCAGATGAAAATCTTGATTTTCCTACTTTACCCAAAAACAAAAACCAAATAAAATGTTAAATTTGAGAATCAGACAGATTTTATATCAGCAGGTCAGAGTCGTACCAGCATCTAAAGATGGCATCAATCTTTGATAGCAGAACTGGTGCATCTCCTCAGGCACTGCTCCTAATAACACACGTTTATGTTGTTACACCTGGTGTGTTGCTTATAACATAAAATGCATGCACACATGGTGAGCCTGTTGTATAACAGCTGGAATCGTGGACTGTGGTTGTGAAAGCACGTAGCAAGAACAAACGTTAAACAGTAAGCAATGATCTGATGCTCTGACCAACATTTAATTTGTTTCCTTTGCAAGTCCTTAGAAAAAAGGACATTTGCTTTATGAAAGATCAGCTTTCCTGTTTCATTTGGTCAATTCAAAACATGGCAAGCCACGATCTTTGGAACGACGAGTGAGGAAAATCTAACCTTAAATAAATAATTCAACATTCAGTGTGAGACTTTAATGGTTTGTGATGTGCCAGTCGAGCCCCCAGCTGATTATTCTAGGCGTCCTCTATCCCTCTTAGATAATGGATCTAGGGAAGAAGATCCTAGGTCCAAAAGCCTTTGATCAGCTCATGAAGATCACGTTCTACGGCCAGTTTGTTGCTGGAGAGGACCACGTGGCCATCAAGCCTCTGATCCAGAAGAACCAGGCTTTTGGTGTTGGCTCGGTCCTGGACTACAGCGTTGAGGAAGACATCAGCCGAAATGAGAATCAAGAGATAAAGTATGACATTTGCATTATTTCTATACATATGCAACAAAAAAAAAAAAGAAGTTAGCGGTTTTAGGTGCTTTATATGTTTGTGTGAGTTGGTATGAGCCGCTATAATTACAGATCGCTTGTTAGGCATCTCGTCACATGGGCCGCACAAGGCAGCAGCTTTTTGATCTGCTCTCTGATGTAAACTTGGACAACAGTGCAAACCTTATGCAAGCAGGCTCTCTGGAGACGGTGGCAGCAGTAAAGTTACTTCATGCAGCTCTGAGCATTCATGCATTTGGACTAATTAGAACATCTCACAGCTCAAAATAAAAAATAGGCATTGTGGCCCATTTTCGTGTCAGCTTCACAGTTAATAAAGAGCATTTTTGATGATTATTTCTTAGAAGTAAAATAAAAATCTCTGATATATTTAGCATTTCCTAAGCAATGACCTTTTACATTTTATAGAACTGTTTTTGAAATGTCACATGTTTTAAATTTAAAAGCTTTCATGGTGTAAACGTTTGAGTTGCTGTAGAGCGACAGCTGACTGCAGCGCCCAGCAACTGCAGAGGATGTTCTCCAGTTTTATGCTTCTATCATTTCCTGTAAGCCAACAAATCTTCAATCAGTTAATGGCTGTGTCTCAATTCATGGTCTGCATCCTTCGAAGGACCCAGTCTACCCGGCCGACGTGGGCTGGGTAGACCGGATGTTAACGGCGGTGAATTTGGACAGGCCTAGCCTTCATGAACTCCCTCGGCGAACGGTCCGTCGCCTAGCAACCGTGGAACCGCTGGGCAGAAGGGAGAAGGAACTTTAAACGATGGAGCTCAACGTTTTATTTAGCTTTTTAACCCCCAGAAACCCAAATTTAGAAAACTGCAAAATATTTTTTTAACCTTTCACATGTTGTTCTAGGAGGCCAGATAAACGGGCCTATTTACACATTTTAACAGCCAATAGTGTTGCAGAACTGAACAATAGGACCTATTAGCAATGTAAATGTGGTTTTAAAAAGAAAAAAAATGGGGAAGGTTTATTTTTGTGGACTTAAATCTGATGTTGTAATATTACAACGTGGGTCTCTGGGGGTTAATCATTTCCTTGACTGTTGGAGAGCTAATTCAGAGAAAATACTTTAGACTAGCTGAGCCTGAGCAAAGATGTGATAATAGTGTTTAATACTTTCTAAGGGTCTTAATTTGACCAAAACCGATTTATCACCTTTTAAGACTTTAAGGCCCAGCAGATACCCTGTAATATTAAACAATTCTCATTTGTAAACCAAAATAAAATTCAAGAGTTTAATGCAGAACTGATTTTATTTAGATATTTCTTTTACATGTACATGTTTAATCTTCCTTAACCATTTTTTCTAGCAAAGTAAAAAGCTGTCAAAGTTCTTCCTTCTCTCCTGTGCCCTCTGCAGCTCTGCCTCCCTCTGCAGCCTCATGTCCTCCCTGATCAGCTCCAGAAGCTGGTCGTCGCTGGCACCTTCCCCTGGATGCCCATTTTCTCCAGAATAGTCTTAACAAACATGTAAGAAAAGAAACAGGAAGAGAAAAGAGGACAACGGGTTATTCCTTTCATGTTTTCGCAGAAAAAAATAAACTCAAACGAGTTTTTTTAAAATATGAGATGTTATTGTACCTCCATGCCACAGCCGCCGAATACTTTGCTCCGGTGATCATGTGGTCCATCTCCGCCCTAAGCTTAATAAATTCCCTGGTTTTCTCTTTTGGTCCTAAAATACAAACTTCTATTAAAATCAGGGGGAAACGTAGCGGGAGAAGTACGACACCGAGCGGCCGAACATACGAGCCGAGACCGCAATACAAGCACTTTTACTGTAACATTTCTAACTAAAATAACGTTCATGTATCACCAAAAGTCCTTAACCTAACAGTTTTCAAGTTTATACTGACATGTATATGCCCAATCCTCTCCGACAGCTCCCGCTTCACTGTCCGCCATTGTTTTTAAGTTTTTCTGCCGGCCGGCCCGCAAGGCATTTGGGAAATGCTACCTATTGAAGGATACACCTGACCCATCCTTCATTCAGGCGAAAAGAAGGCCGCATTCGTCGACCGCATTTGAAGGAGTCTTCGAATTGGGACAGGCCGAGTCGCGGCGCTGT
Organism: Nothobranchius furzeri; assembly: GCF_043380555.1. NCBI lineage: Eukaryota > Metazoa > Chordata > Actinopteri > Cyprinodontiformes > Nothobranchiidae > Nothobranchius > Nothobranchius furzeri. The sequence goes on along the minus strand of NC_091750.1, from coordinate 33,814,986 downwards.
GACGTAACCGGCCGACGTAGGATGCAGACCCTGAATTGAGACACAGCCAATGTGTATAAGTTGTATCATCCCATTTCCAATTTCTGTTGGAAAAAATGTGACGTCTTCTAAGACAAAAGGCTTTAATTGTGTGTCTAAATTCAGAGCATCACCCTTTTAGGCAATGTGCAAGATTTTTTTCAGGAATCTGTAAAAGTGATAGCCTCACCCTGTCCTGTGAAATGATAAAGAACAATTTAGTTTTACTAAGCCCGCCTCTGGTCCTGTAGAGCCCCACATAATTTGAATTGAGCCCTACTCAGCATTAGCCAGTAGCGTTCAACGTCCGCTTATGAACAGATGTCGATCACAGTGTGCATGTATGTAAAACAATGTGTTTTAGCTCTGCTGGCCAGCTAGAGGTGCATTCATGAGCAAAAGGAGTTGCTTCCAGACGTAATCACTAAAGTAAGGAGAAGGGATAAAGATGCAGTACATACTTTCTGCCCCTAGATGGTGCTCTCTGAAATAAAAACATCTAAATTTTTGCTCTCTTGGCAGTTTTACTTGCTTTTAGCACCCCCTAGTGTCCATTATTAATGCTCTGTGCTCAAAGCAGAAGTGGAACGTATTTCCTCCGTCGGCTCCACGAGGGATAGACGCACACGCATTGACAGAAACGTTTTGCTTTCAGACTTCTTCGTCAGCTGGGTGGTGTTGCAAAACAGTTCCCTGCAAAGACAGCAGAGGGCGTAGCGTGTCCCGCCACCGTTAAAGTCACGTATCTGGCCCACGATTGTGTGTTTACATTGTTTTAATGTATTTTGGAGACTTTTTAACACATTTATCCCTCATTCCCTCCACCTCTTCATGTCATCGGCACCTCCAAACTCACGTTTCTCATCTTTTCTGTCCACGAATAAAACGCTTGCCGCATATCTGCATTCCTTCAGTTACGGGTGGATAAACATTCCTATTTTCAGACTTTTTCTGCGATGCGCTTTTCAATCTGTGCCATGTCTGCCGCTAAATACCTCTTTGTCTTTTGAAGCGGCAAAGACGGTGCTGTTGATGAATTTACCGGAAGCAGCATCCTCACCAGTCACAACCCTGCGTTCTCTCTCTTTTTCGACGGATCGTTAAAACTTGAGGCTTGCTTCTGTCTTCCTCTGTGAGCCTGCTGGAGGGTTCTTGCGTCGACGTGTAACGGCATCGCGTGTCTCCGTCCCGACGCAGATGGAGAAGTATAAATTAGGCTTTATCTCCTCGCTGTGTGTTCGTCTTTTCAACACCTTAATCTAACTGCTCCTCAGGCTTTATTAGTGTCTACAGGAATGATTCATCACTAAATCAAACAAATCAGCTGTGTTCATGATCTAAAACATGCAGGAAATGTGCTGGAAGCAGATGTCAGCTCCATCCACCAACACGTCGCAACTCTGAAGTTGCAAGGGTGGTACTCTGGCCACAGAGGGCGGTAGGGTCTGAGTGACATTTCAATAACTCTGCAAAGGGTCATTTTAGCACATACTGGCTCAAGAAAATTCAAAAATATGAAAAAGCTGCCAAGTGTCTTTAAAACATTTGTTTTTACTCTCTAGACCAGATTTTGTGGGGTTTTTTAATCAGGTTTTGAGCTTCAAATGAACCATAAAACAGCAAATCTAAAGAAATTAAAAGATTTTTCTCAACAGTATGCAAGATACCAAAATCTGTTAAAAATAGCACAAATTCACAAACTGTTGGCTAGATTGCATTTCAGCATGATCCCATTATCTTCCGTCAAAAAGGACAAACAGCTTAAAATAAGATAATTCTAAACACTTCTCCTGCATTTTAGACGCTTTCCGTTTAGTCGGCTGTTTGTTTTCTCCCCAGAGCCTCACGATGAGGGGTAGACAGGCCAAGTGTGGAGTGATGCTCCAGACGGGAGTGGGGCCAGCAGCAAACAGTAAAGCAGTTCAGCCTGATGCACTGTTTAGGGTGACTAGACGCCACGAGGCCCGAAAGTTCACAGATTAAGTTCAGGTCGCAAACTCTGATGCAACTCGCTTTTATAACATGACCCCAATACGGAGCAAATGATCTGTATCTTCTCACTCTCCTCCTATTTTAGCTCGTGTGTCTCTGCTGCAGGGAAAGAAAGCACAGGTAAGCCGCCTTGCTTTGTTCTCGTCTGTGTACGCAGCTCATGACGCAATTAGAAGAAACAGGCATGCAAATGTGTTTTCCTCCCCAGGCGAGGACTACAAACAGAAGAACTCCGGAGCGCACAGACAGTTGGGTGACAGTCACGGGGAACGGAACCGGGCCTGCACGTATTTCTACGCTGATGAGGCCAAATGTGACCAGCATATGGAAACCTTTATAAAATGCATCGAAGCATCTGGTGGGTAAACAGAACCTGAGCTAAATCCAGAACACATTTCCAGAACGCTTGTTTAATTGTGAAGTCATACGCTTAAGTTGAATCATATGGTGGTGAAAAAATGTTCCTTCATCCATGAGCGTGCTTTCCTTTTTGATCGTTTCTTTATTTTATGAATTATTAACCTTTGAACCCTTTGCATTGTCATGAAATACCGATTCCATCCATAGGTGGGAACAGGATGGACGGTTTTTCTGCCATCAAAATGACCGCACTAGGGCGACCCCAATTTCTGGTAGGCTCTAAATGATGATTAAAAGCTCAGCGTGACAATCTAAGCTCAAAGTATAACAGCAGTAGTGCGACAGAATGAGAGCCTTCTTTCTTCTCTTAAAAACAAGTTCCAGTTCTCAGAGGTCCTCGTGAAATGGCAGCGATTGTTCACATTCCTGGCATCACAGCAGGGAAAAGGTGGCATGGAAGCCTTGGAGCAGAGACTGGAGCTGGCACAGCTGCAGGTAGTGTTTGTCTCTACTTACCCGTTAGCTTCAGTGATATTTAACCGCATCACACACGAGTCTTAATGTCAGCCGAACAGCACGAAGAGATGTCTCCATATGCTGCTACAGCGTGAGTCAATCAGAGCATCATTTATAGCTCAAGCATGACGGGAAAACGAGTCTAGCGCCAAATCTGCAGTGATGCAGGTGTTGTACAGGTCTGTAGGCAAAGCTCTCGATTTAGCGGTCATCTACGTTCCTACCCTCACCTATGGTCACGAGCTTTGGGTAGTGACCGAAAGAACGAGAATGTGGATTCAAGCGGCCGGATTGAGTCTCTCTCTGCAGGGAGTCTGGGTTCTCCCTTAGAGATAGGGAGCTTGGTCATCCGGGAGGGGCTCGGAGTAGACCTGCTGCTCCTCCATGTCGAGAGAAGCCAGCTTAGGATGCCTTCTGGATGCCTCCCTGGTGAGGTTTCCAGGCATGTCCAACCGGGAGGAGACCTACAGGAAGACCCAGGAAACGGTGGAGGGACTATGTCTCTCAGCTGGTCAGGGAACGCCTTGGGATTCCCTCGGAGGAGCTGGCCCAAGTGGCTGGGGAGAGGGAAATCTGGGGATCCCTGCTTAGGCTGCTGCCTCCGCTGCCCAACTACAGATAAGCGGAGAAAAATGGATGAATATTGGCGTAGCCTTTGAATAAATCCACATTCACATTAAATCCTATTCATAATAATTGCTTTAGCCAAACCGAAGTACCCCAGAAACATAGTTTTCCCTTCCTTCTACGTCAACAATACTCAAGCTTGAGGGTCTCCCCTGGCTATTGCAATCACTTCGGTAGTCTTAACTTAGCAATCAGTATTTTTATTGCGTACATATAAACACTAGTTTGAACCTTGTGCATCGTGCTGAATGAAGGAGAAAACAGAGCTGCTAGAAGACAGCATGAGCTGAAGAATAAGCGGGAACAAATGTTCTCTAACGATAAATACTTACAGGTCCGTAACCAGTTTGATGGCAGGTGAAAAAATATTTTCATCTTCCTCCCAGCTGCATGATTTAGCACCAGGAGCCCCAGATCCGTTGCAGTGTTACGTTGCAAAAGCTTCCCTGCGGCGCTTTGAGTTGATTATTAGTTGGAAATAAAGTGTGTCCAACTGGGCAAGTTTTCAAACGGATTGTTGTTTATAAAAAAAGATTTATCTAAGGGTTTGCGTGTTTCACGTTTGTTCCACAGCGTCTCTGTTGTCATGTTTTTACTGCAACACACATGTTGGTGTGGATCCTACGCAGTATGTTTAATAAATGAGGCCCTGGGACTTTATATCATTCCAGGAATTCTTGACCAAACTCGGAGCAAAAGGAGACATCTGTGGTTGGTTTACGGGAAAGAAAACAGAATCCACGGGGTAAGCAAGAACACGGAGTTCCAGGATGGATGTCATATATACGCAGTGAAAATAACATATTTGTGTAGATGATGTTTACTTCTGGGATAATAAGCAAAACAACAATAGTATCAAAAAACCTTGACATCAGCAGTGAGGATACTTGATATAATCATTCAATCATGTGATTTTTATTTTTACACATTTTTAGTTTAATTCATCTAAAACAAAAGTTTAAAGACATAAAATAACTGAAACATTACACATTTGAACACATTTTTTAATGTTTTTTTTAAGGTTGAAGATTGGTGGTGAATTTATTTAAATATATAGGTGGCATGTATATATATATATATATATATATATATATATACATACACAGTATATATATACTGTATATATATATATATATATATACAGTATATATATATATATATATATATATATAAAAATATAGTATATATACTGTGTATATAGTATATATACTGTGTATATAGTATATATACTGTATATATAGTATATATACTGTATATATATATATATATATATATATATATATATACTGTATATATATATATATATATATATATACTGTGTATATATATATATACACATACATATATACTTTCTTATTTTATTTAAAGTATTTTTAAGGGTATGACATTATTTGAATAGTTTTCTGTCCTTGTCCCCATCAGGCACATCGACATACTTGACTGGAACAGCCTTATAGATGACAGATCAAAGGCACCAGATCTACTTGTCGCTCCTAATGTGGAGGTCAGTAAATCATAATGTCTGGTAAACTTTAGAAGTCCACACAATTCAAGATGGTTGCTACAGCCAAAATGGAACTCATTCAGTTAGCTCTGATGTTTTTGATCTTGCAAACTTGTCCTCAATCTTGCACAGACCAAGAAAAGTGCAGGATAAAATGCATTGTGTCAGAGAATTTAAAAATTTAGTTTTTGGTTTAGATTTTTAATCACTTTTTAGCTTTTAGTTATTTTTAGAACTTAAAGGTGTTCTAGAATTTAAAACCACATCCATTTTGATTATAGGCAGCTTGAGGTGTCTAACGTAGCGTACTAAAAGCCTTTGTTCTCTGACTTATTCTCATACGTAAATTAGTAATGATGTAATAACCACAGTATTACGTCCCCGGCTCTCTAGGAGTGATGAGGAAGAGGGAGTAATAAAAGAGGTGTGCGGGTGAAATAATAACAAAGTGCTGTGTCGCTAAAACGGAAGATTTTATTACAAAAAGGGTATTTACAACAACAATAATAATAATTATATATATATATATATATATATATATATATATATATATATATATATATATATATATATAAAGCTAAAGGGACTATATACAAAGGGGAGAACGGAAAACGCCAACCCAGAACGGGTACAAATACCAATAAGAAGAGCAGTCCTGATAAACAGGAAAGCTCAGGGAGATCCAAAGTCAAAGTCAAGGATGTTCCGAAGTCAAGAAGCCAAATTGTCAAATCCTAAATATTCGAAATCCGAAGACTAGCGAGAGAGACGAGTTTTGCCAAAACATACGAGGAGAAGAGAATAGTGTAATAGTATAAACTCTAGGAGTCTACCCTACCCTGGACTTTCTTCCTGAATGGAAGGAGAGGCGAGCCTTTTAACAGTGACCAGGTGATGATTAAATTGAGAACAGCTGTGAAGGGAACCGGATGAGGAGGGATCTGCGGGGGCCATCTAGTGGCGAACGTACGTAACACACAGATAAACGGTTCAGTCTGGGAAAAGCTGGTTTAACACGTCATAAGCTTAGACACACCCTTAAAGTAACACTAAGGAGTTTCCAGATTCTTGCTCCTACTGGTTGAAAGTGGAATTACAGCTTTCATAAACAACCCTGCAGCAGGTTGCTGTAGCTAGCACTAACAACAGGCTAACACGAGTGAAAAAGATCCACGCTGATGGACAAAAAATATTATTCCTTACAAGTCCAGTATCAACAAAGCCAGGTCAACACCAGCTTGTGATAGCATAGCCTCCTTTAGCTTCCTCAAATGAATGTAAGCCACTCCTATGTTCCCTCTGGTTTTAGCTCTTTGCTTTGCCTCCAAAGCATCTCGGTTTCTTTTACTTCCAGGCTTCACCATGATCTCAACAACAATGCAGACTTCTTTTTTTTTCTTTTCTTTTTTTTAAATTGATTGTCTGCAAACTGAAAAGGCTAACTGCTGGATTTTATATTAGCTATGGCACAGACAGTAGCTAACAGTCATTAAGCAGGTAAGGAGCTCCCTCTAGGGCACCTAACTGCTCCACTAAATGGATAAAAGTTGTTTCTGGTCAGCAGAGGTTTGCGGAGCACTGTCCCATGTGAGGAGAACAATGCTAGCCCAAACTACTGCTAACGCTAGCCAGAGCTACTCCTAATGCTAGCCGGAGCTACTGCTAATTCTATCCTGAGCTACTGATAATGCTAGCCTGAGCTAGTGCTAACGCTAGCCAGAGCTACTGCTAATGCTAGCCGAAGCTGCTCTTAATTCTAGCCTAAGCTACTGCAAACGCCAGCCTGAGCTACTGCTAACGCTAGCCAGAGCTACTGCTAATTATAGCCTGACTACTGATAATGCTAGCCTGAGCTACTGCTAACACTAGCCAGAGCTACTCCTAATGCTAGCCGGAGCTACCGCTAATTCTAGCCTGAGCTACTGATAACGCTAGCCTGGGCTAGTGCTAATGCTAGCCAGAGCTACTGCTAATGCTAGCCAGAGCTGCTCTTAATTCTAGCCTAAGCTACTGCAAACGCCAGCCTGAGCTACTGCTAACGCTAGCCTGACTACTGATAATGCTAGCCTGAGCTACTGCTAATGTCTTTGTCAGACAAGAGGAAAGCAACAACAAAGATTGCTGAATCACTCACGTTCCAGGATGGACTTGGAATATCCAGACTACTAATGGACGCCAGAGAGATCCACCGCTTGCGTTCCCTGCCGTTTTCCTCATTTGTCCGCAGCACCTGGACGTCAGCCAGCAGGACAGTCATTTTCTCATTTTTCTACAAATTATCTCTAAGGGTTTTTCCTCTTAATAAAGAGATGTTAAAAGTATAGAGAGGCTCAAAGAATATAACAGGGGATTGTGTCTAATAGGCACTAAGTGCTGGTGCATTGTTTTGTCTGCCGACAGTTTTGGCTTCCCACTTGAAGCAGTCTTCATGGGCTGTCATCTGTTGGAGCGATGACGTGGATTAAATCTGGTATCCTCGGTGCGCGTCACGTGGGAGTGGCAGGTGGAGCTGTCAGATCCACGGGCACTCCCACGCACGCTTGGTGGTGTGCCTTTGATGATTGAGTCCCAAGTTCTTAGTCCATGAGCCCCCTCGTCTCTGTTAATGGTTGCTGTTCCGTGGTCTCTGATGCTGATGGCTTCTGTTGTCCATCTGTTGTACCTGTCGCTTTCTCTTCCCACCATGCACGTGTGGTCCCAGTCCATTACGTGATTGTTTCATCAGTCTATGAAGAAGACTTCAAGCGAGAAGCCGTAACTCATAAAGAAATCCACCTACTTCGTGCCTATATTCAGGGAGGCACAATGAGTGTTCCAACTACAGTTTCAAATAATAAAATAAACTCTCTCTTGGACACATTTATCAGTATTCAAAGCTAAATTTGAATTTGATTGATGGAAAAAAGTGCTTTAACTGAGCAGCACATAAGAACTACTGACAGGTGAAATAAACATTGCTTGACTTTAAGGTTTTTGCCATAAATATGTATTTAGTTTAGATATAAACATCTGACTCAAAATCTGCTCAGGAATCATTCTAAGAATACACAATACAGATCCTGGCCCCAAAAACTCCAAATAAAGCCTGCAAATGATGTGCAAGTCATGAAACCTTCATCCCACATGCAGCAGGGCCTGACAAATCCACTTCCAGACAGCACAGGTCAAATATCTCTACACACCAACGTGCTAGAGCTGGATTTTGTGGCTTAAAAGATGTAGAAGACAGGTGGTTTAAACACTATGACTTATCCCTGTGTGCTGATCCTAAACTCAACGTATTCAAGCGGTGAATATGGTTTGACACTAAGATGCAGCATACTGTCTGACATCTGGTTCTTTTTGTAGCGTCTCACAGTTCAGTCTCTGTGTTGCTGCTTCAGCTCGGTAAACTGGAGCCTCTGCTGCAGAAATTCACAACGGAGGAAGAGAAACAGCTGGAGAGGATTTTACTGCGTCTAGACACCTTAGTGAAGGTAATCGCCAATCAAATAGAGAATTTACTGCAAGCATGCACATATCATTTTTAGCATTAGTGCACTTAATCTTTGAAACACAAGTCGTTTTTGATCAATTTAGTCACTCTATCCACAAATTAACACACATTTAGGCTTTTTTTCCCTCCGTAGAAGTAGAACAGCTAGATCCAGTGACAAAGTCAGGTGATTTTATGCGTATGTTGCATGATTTCATAACTTCCTTCTGCTTCCTCAAGCTAGCGTAGGCCATGTGGGTGTTCTCTCTGCTTTGCTTCACCTCCAAAGACAAAACTCATCATTTTACTTCTAGGCCAGGCCTATTCAAATGGCGGTCCGTGGGCCACATCCGGCCTGCGGGCCCTACCCAGCTGGCCCACCTCACCCAATCCCCCAACCACCAACGGAATAAAAACTGTTGAAAAACAGTTTAAGCATGTAAGTTTCTAAATTCCCACACTGATATTGCACTTGAACACAACACCATTTTAGCAATCAGGGACATATATACGTAGACGCCCCGTGGACTGGTGTTGTCTACTGGAGCTGCCATAGTGTGGCTTCTACATATTCATGTCTATGTTAGCAGTGACCCAGCAATGACCCAGCCCAGCTTGTGGAGCAAACAAGCGCCTTTCAGGCAAAACTAAACATGTTCGCAACTGACTTGACTGGTGGAAGAATGCTACATTTTCCCACACTCTGTAAAGCCACCTCTCCTCTGAAAGTCACGGCAGAAATGACTGGTTTAGTCGCGAAAATGAAGGACAACTTCACCAGTGGCCTGGAGGATCTGTCACTTCCTACAGAGGCGATGCAATTGACGAAAGATCCATTTCCTGCCATCGCTGAGGAAACATTGTCCATCAAAGCTAAGAAAGTGGTCTCTTCTATCGATGAGGGACAGTTCCTCCTGGAGTTGGTGGACATGCAGTCATCACTTATGATGCCACAAGAGCTGCGCACAAATGGCCCCGCTAAGTTTTGGAGTCAGATCAATGCCCATCAGTTCCCAAACCTCAGGAATGTAGCTGTGACTGTTCTCAGTATGTTTGGATCCACCTATATTTGTGAATCCAGCTTTTCCCATATGAATGCAATCAAAACAAACCTGCGCTCCTCTCTCACTGAATCCTTTCTGCACTACTGTCTGTGCATTACACTCAGCTCCTATGAGCCAAATATTCCATTTCCTGTTCAAAACAAAAAGTGCCACCTCTCGCACTAAAGTTGCAAGAATAATGGTCGAGCTATGGTTATTGTAAATGTTTAATTAGTAGCTGCGACGGAGTTATTGGAGGTTAATAAAACAAATGTTTGTATTACCAGCTCTGCAGCTGGTAAATTAATACAGATCATTAAAGCAATAAAAGACATTGTGCATTGCTTTTTTTTGTCGTTGTATTAGTGGTAGAGGTAATATCAGTCAACATATTAAAATGTATTATTTAAACATTGTCCGTAAAATATATAATAAAGATTTGGGTATCCGGCCCAAAGCTGATCCACGATTTTGAAATCTGGCCCAGTAGGGAAAGTAATTGAATAGGCCTGCTCTAGGCTCTACGATGATCCCGACAAAAAGCAAAATTCTTCCTTTTCTACTTCTTCTATCTTTTATTGATGGTCGGCAAACTAAAAAGGGGACAGCAGCAGCTCAGGAGGTGGAGCGGGCTGTCCACTAATCGGGAGGTTGCAGGTTCGATTCTGGCTCTAACCAGAGAATGCTGCTGTTGTGTCCTTAGGCAAGACACCTAATCCGCCTTGCCTGCTGGCGGTTGTTGGACGGAACAGTGGTACCAGTGTTCGGCAGCCTCGCCTCTGTCAGTGCGCCCCAGGGCAGCTGTGGCTACATCGTAGCTCATCCCCACCAGTGTGTGTGAATGGGTGAATGACTGATTGTGTTGTGAAGCGCCTTAGGGGGTTGTAGAACCCTAAGAATGTGCTATACAAATACAGGTCTACAAGCAGGTAGAGAGCACCTACCCGTCCAACAAAACTGTTGAAATGTGGTCAGCAGAGGGCTGCAGAGGGAAGTCTGTAAAGTTTCTACCTACAAAATCACTGAAATCTACTTAGAAAACAATAGCTTGGTTTTAAAGCGTCTATCACCTGATAATTGTTTTAGTTCGATTAGATTTTTTATGATGCTTTACAGTTTAACAGAAATGTTGGGACCACCCACTCACTGATAGCCAAGTCTCCTTTTCTGTGAATCTTTGGAAGGTGTTTGGACTATGTGCTGAAGAGATGGCGCTCAATAAAAAGGCCAACGTAATGGTGGCATCACACAACGAGGACACAGTAAAGCACACCTTGGAAAGGTAAAAATAAATCAGCGCTGATTATCGTACGTCACACACCACAGCGCAGAGTTTGTCATAAACATGGCGACTGGAGCGGAGTTCGCTGCGGCTCGTTCCTCTGCTCTAATTGACCCAGATGTCTTTAAAACCACAACAAGTAGAAGCGCTAAAAGCATTTCTTCTAAAAACATAAAAGACGTTTGAGCCGTTGCCAGACGCTATTTTTTTTTACTACAACCAGAGATCTACCTCGTCGTGCGGCAGTCGGGATTTCCGTCTTTTTTCTGATTGGTCATTTTTGAGCTGCCTAGTCCCGCCCCTCATGTGCCTCTCTGCCTGTGAGTGACCAGACTCTCTCTGTGCAGAGTTAAACAGAGGACGAGTCTGGCAGGCCGGGCTAGTAGATCGGTACTGAACTCAACATCTGCTGGGAAAGAGCATCCCCAAAACAAAGAAACAGATTAAAACCCAGATCTTTATTATTTGCCAGTCACTGATGCACCAAATGTGCTGTTTTTACTTTCATGATTCTCTTTCTAGATATGCTAGTGGCGGGAGGGCTCCGTGGATGTTTAGTTTTATTTCTTTGATGTTTTGCATTAGTTCAGAAGGTTTTTTTTATTCTTCTTTTAAGTAAGCGAGCTTTGGGAAACGGTCTCTGTGTGCTGGACTGGCAGCTCTTCAGACAGAAAAGCAGCACACTGAGAATGTTGGTGTTGCAGGCTTGCCTTAAGAGGATTGTAGAGAAAAAAGCCAAATAGATCCACTTGTCCTGCTTATTTCTTTTAGCTTATCTAAAATGGAACGTGGAAGTTTTTTATTATGGAAAGTTTTTGAGCATAAGAAAGACAAGCAGCAAAGATGAAGGGAGTCATCGTTGTCCGTCCCTCTCCTTTGATCCCAGGCCGGGCAGGTTTTCCCGTCTACAAGTACGTCCCCTACGGTCCGGTGAGCGAAGTGATGCCCTACCTGTCTCGACGAGCGCAGGAGAACCGTGGCTTCATGAAGGGTGCACAAAAAGAGAGAGATCTGCTGTGGAAGGAGCTGAAACGCCGACTCGTCTCTGGGGAGCTTCTTTACAGACCGGTGTAGTGAAAACCCAGAAGAGGAGAGTCTGTCAGCTTCTTGGTGTTTTCTTTTTCTGTTTCAGCATCCGTCAGCTCTCCATCTCAGGTTGCTGCAGCTGTCTCCTCCATCTCTCTCTGTTTTTACTTGTCCTAGAGTTTGCTGTTTTTTAACAGATGGATTGCATGGAGCTGTATTATTTTTAGCCACCTTCACTCATTCTGTGTGTTGCAGTTGTCCTTATTTATTTATTTATTTATTTTGCAATTATCAGCCGTCGCATCCATGAGCTTTTCTCATTTTTGTCGGCCCGTAGTGTGTAGAGCTGTGGCATCCATCAAGTGGGCATCTTTACTGCTCCAAAAGGACCGCCTGAAATGCCAACGGGACCGGGATGGGCATCTTTCTTTATTACCCTATTTATCCTGGAGAGGAAAGGCAATAAAACATAACAGGCTTGATTTAAATTGTAGCAAAGGAAACATTTTCTTGTGGGCGTTTTAATTTTATATTCTCAGCCACTCGCCACCCTGAGAGGATTTCTTCCTCTGTTCCGTAAATTTGTGCTTGAAGGAGTATTCCCTGTTTTGGAACAACACCTATTTATGAATCATGGAGGAAGCATAAACCTTGCAGCGCGTCCCTCATCCCTCTTCCTGAAACAGTGCAATGCTTTTGTGATGATGCCGACTAGAAGAAGCTACGCTCTTCGTCAGTGAGGTGAGTTCAGTTCTGTGGAGGCGCCTGCCGAGCCTGGCGGCAGACGTTAAGATGAAATAAAAAGTAATAATTAAGATTGATGTTTGTCTCTTGTGCCTTATTATGTTTAAAATATTGAAACAGGGTTACATGTGCTTGAAGCATGGGGGTTTGTTAATCCTGGGGACTTACTTGAGAAATTGTTCAATAAAAAAATGTGCACTGAAGACGACGACTTGTGTTTTGATTATTTCTGATTTCTCTAGAAAACATAAATCTCCAAGTTATTGATGCTTAATTAGTGTTTAAGTCAGGGGGAATCCAGGCGTCATGGGAATTATGGCCCTGTGATTTTACGAGTGCTGTCAGTGCTTTTTAGACAGTTATTTAATTACCCATGATGCTTCATTCATTGCAGATGGCAGAAATTGGAGGCATTAATCATTACTCTGAAGAAACTTTGGCAGCATGTTGAGTTCTACTGAGGCAGAGCACCACAGAGCTGTCACTGTGGCTCCGTGCTATTGGTTTAATTAAGAAATCGACTTCTAATTTAAAACGTGCCTCTGGGTTTACATTTAACTACAAAATCCCATCTCACAGCGGGCTGAGGCGCTTTTTCTGTCCAGCTTGATTTAGAAGACGCATCACTGGCTAATCTCCAGTAGGTCCAAGTCAAAAGTAGCCAATTATCACTCATATTTTAACATTTTCAGGTGTTAAAGTCAGATTTAGTAAATTTACTGGAATGATTTCTAACCTTGTAAGTGAGGGAATTAGTTATTTTTTCTGTTTTCTGCTGGTTTAACCAGACTAAATATATGAAGAAGAAGAAGAAAATATCATTTATATAGCGCCTCTCAAGATAAAAAACATGAGGCGCTTCACAAAAAAACAAAAAGATAATGTAAAAATATAAAAAAGCATTTAGAAAATGTTTAAAAATATATTTAAAATGAGCAAAAATAGACAATTGTGATTAAAAATGTAAAGAAAGAGAGAGAGTGGACAGGAAAGAGGGAAATCAGTGGATCCTGATAGGCCTACCCAGTCTCTCAGCCTCTCCAGTAGCAGGTGATGGTCAACTGTGTCAAAGGCTGCAGTCAGGTCCAGCAGGACCAGAACAGAACAGTCCCCTGCATCACTGTGAGTCAGAAGGTCATTAGAGACCCTAAGAAGAGCTGTTTCAGTAGAATGAGCTCTACGAAAACCCGACTGGAAGCTATCATAGATGTTATGTTCATCAAGAGCAGCTGTGAGTTGTTTAGCCACAACCTTTTCCAAGATCTTGGAGATGAACGGAAGTTTAGAGATGGGTCTGAAGCTGCTATGGAGAGAGGGGTCGAGACTCGGTTTTGTAAGAAGCGGGTGGATTACAGCGTTCTTAAAGTAAGCAGGGACCTGACCAGAGACCAGAGAAGCATTAATTATAGAGAGCACGCTGGGACCGATGGACTGAAAAGCACTTTTAAACAAAGATGAGGGTAAGAGGTGGAGGGGGCATGCAGAGGTCTTCATAGAGTTAACTAGTTTGGTTAACTCAGGCAAAGAAACAGGAGCAAAGCTATCTAGGATGATGGGCCTGGGTGGAGTCAGGAGAGGCGGCGATAAGGCTGAAGGAGAGATGCTAGATCTAACCTTATTGACTTTGTCCACAAAGAAAGACAGAAAGTTCTCACAGTCTGCAACAGAGTGGATGGAGGCTGTAGGAGAGGCAGGAGAGACGATGCTGCTGATGGTGTTAAACAGCACCTTGGGGTTCCCTTTGCTCTGGGACACCAGGTTGGAGAAATAGGAAACCCTGGTGTCTCTGACTGCAGAGTTAAAGGATGTCAGAAGATCCTTTAGGTGCAGCAGATGGACGTGGAGATGGGTTTTCTTCCACAAACGCTCAATTTTTCTGCATTGGCGCTTCAGGCTGCGAAGGCTGTCATTAAACCAGGGAGTAGGTTTCACTGCTGGAAAGAATCTGGTTCTGACAGGACAGATGTTGTCCAGAATGGAGAGGCAGTGCTCGTTAAACTGAGAAGTTAAGGAATCTGCGTCGTTATCAGAAGAACAGGGTGGATCAGAAGCAGCAGAACATTAGCTAGCTGTGCTCTCATTAAGAAAACGAGAACTAACCATACGGCGAGCAGGAGGTGGGGACGCAGAAACTGACAAGTTAAAGAAAATGCAATGGTGATCTGAAATATAAACATCCTCAGGACAAACACTGTCAGCATTTAGACCCAGGGTAAAAACAAGGTCTAGAGTGTGTCCCCTGGTGTGTGTGGGGCCAGAAACATGCTGGGTAAAGCTGAAGGAGTCCATAAGGCTGGAGAAATTCATGGCAAAGAGATCCGAGGGATCATGTGTCCTTGTTTGCTTGTGGTCTCCTGCTACATTTCAAAGCTCAGCTATATAACGTAGCAACATGCCCGATCTAAATAAAGAAGCTTGATTGTTCTGCGAAAAAAAAAGATTCTGTTTTTGCATCGTAAAATTAATGGATTGGCTTTGTTGCTGCTATCCAGCTGCTACTTGAGCTCTAACCGGGGATTGTGTGCCAGAACATGAACTGACAGGAAGGAATCTAGTGGCTTTGAGCCGCCCCAGAGTATCATGTACATTTATCTGTTGACAGCAAACAGAGATTACAGAAAACCATGCCCTCCACATGCAGTTCAAAAGCCAAAGTTATATCCTCGCTGCTGAGATAATGGTAAAGCTTCTTTTCTGTCCATGAGTTCTCAGGCATCAACATCATTTTGTTAAAATCAAGTTGGAGACTGAATCCTAAAACCTTCCAGATGAAGAAGGAAAATTCACAATCCTCCGGTCCCTTTTTCTATGAAACTGTTTTGCTTTAGCGTTCTTTCCTCGCTTCATTATTTTATACAAACAATCAGGAGCTGCATCAAAGTCTCAGTCGCAGCGGCAGTGTTATTCTTCACTAACTGTGTGCTGATTGCCCTCAGACTGCAACTGCAGCAACAGGGGATTGTAGTTTGCGGCTTTTGCAGCCAGCACTACTTACAGGGAGTTGTGTGTGGGCGTGACCCCTTGGTTCTTCTCTGCAAACAACTGAATCCGGAGTGGAGACTTCCTCGAGACTCTGCTTTCTGACGTTGCACCATCATTTCAAAAGTATTTCCACGTGGTCAGCCAGAATGACAAGCAGAGTCTAACTACATGACATCTTGTCAATATTTAATAACATCGTCTGACACGAGCAAGGCTCAAATGTCAAATCAGGAGGAAGGGCTGTTAGCGTTCTGCAAGATTGTGACATTTTGCTGGTGAAAATAATTGGTAACGTATAAAAAGGCACACAGAAGATCTCAGGTAATTACAGGAGACCAAGTAAACAAAGCTGGCACTTCTCTGGTTGGTACTAATCACCAGATAAATGTCTGTCAGGTTGTTCTTGAATATTTAATGAAAAAATATTTACTTTAACGCGCTTGCTGGAAAGACACTCTGATAAATCTCTTTGGTCTGAACAAATGAAACCATGCTGGGCTTTAAACGTGTTGCTGACACAAGTTCTTTGAAAAAGAAAATAATGTAAGGGAGGCAATAGGCAGCTTCAGCTTGCTTTTAGCACCCCCAAGTGTCCGTTTGTAAAACCAAAACCAATCTCCTCGCTGTGCTTTCGTCTTTTTAGCACCTCAATCTAATGAACTCGATACACGGGAGGCAACATCGCCTCTCCTCCATTCATTTTCAATGAGACATGCGCGACAAAGCGATAATCGCGGGTCTCCCTCCTACTAAGCGAAACGCGAAAAACGTGCGTGTGAAACTTTGCGTTGTGCACGTGTCGTGCACAGGTGACCCAGCGACGCGATCCCAGAAAGTTGAAATATTTTCAACTTTTCATCGCTGTCGCTCGGACGAGGACCAATCAACGGAGGTTTCATTCACTGACCAATGAGCGGACAGGATGCTCCGTACATCTCCGAGCAAACATGGACTCTGTTTCTCCTTCTGTGACTGTGTTCATCTTAATGTGAGGTCCAAACCGTGTGATAAACTGAAGCATGTCTTGATAGACAGAGAGTAGCCCTCTCCTGGTTTGTAATATGGGACGAACCCATTCTCTGTTTTTTTTATATAATAAAATCAGAAGTAAGATTTCACATAACTCTAGCAGCACCTTGTGAAACATCATATCTACCGCTTTATTAACTCTGAACCGCTTAAATAACCTGAATTCCCTCCAACCTGACACAGCCAATCAAAACAACGGAAGATTCGATTTCGCCATGGAACAGAACGCGTCGACGGCTTTGCCGCTGCCGCGGGTCACCTCACGTGTGTCAGGTAATAAAAGCGACAGTGACGAATTTCGCTGATCGCGGTCGTTTGTCGCCTCCTGTGTGTCGAGCCCATAACAGCTGAAACGTCTCCCAGCCTTCATTAGTGTCTGCAGGAGTGATTCATCACAAAATTCAGCCGTGGTCATGATCTAAAACATGTAGGAAATGTGCTGGAAGAAGACCAGCGCCAGGTATGAAAACTCTTTTTTTTCCCAACAGACTGGACCGGTCACTCTTAAGTTGCAAACGGAACGTTCTGGCCACAGGGGGGCGGTAGAGGCTGGGTGGCCTTGCATTACCGCTGTAAAAGGGTCATTTTAGCTCATACTGGCTACAGAAAATGATTTAAAAATATGAAAAGTTTGCTAAGTATCTCTTTAAAGGAAATAATATGGGGGTATTTTGGTTCTGGTAAAGGACAATGTAAACTACAAACTTCAAACAAGCTTGTCGAGTGTTTTCTGAACTCTGAAGCTGTTCAAACTTCTGCCTAAATGGTTTCCTTTGCTAATGGGCATTGTTGAACAGATCTAAGCACTCTTTGCAGCATCTTTTTATCTGCTTCAGAGCCATTCACATTCCAGACCATTACAGCCGTCTACAACACACCGATAGAAGAAATCAAAAGTTTTACCAGCTCCACAATTTCTCATCCAATAAAGAGCCAGGTAAGTGCACCATCACCTCACCTGTTTTTGCTACATTGCTGCTTAGGCTGCTGACAAACACCAAACAAGCTCCTCAACCCCCTCCTGTCCATGTTGTTGGAAATCAAACCAAGAACAACAATAATGTCATCTGCAAACTTGACAATGTCATTGCAAAGATTTTTTGGAGAACAATCATGTGGATGTAGTTCATAAAGGAGGGAGAAAAGAGCCCATCGTTGTGGAAAACTGGGATTGTACACGATAGTAGATGAAAGGCCACGGATCTTCACAGAATTTGGTAAAGCCTTTATAAAATCAAAAACACGTTGGATTTCAGTCTTTAAAGCTGCAATGGCTAATCTGTAAAGCAAGCTAGCTGTGAAACAAACAGAGTCACAGAACTCTCACCTCTTCCATTGGCTATCGCTGAAGACCACGCCTGCCTGATACTGGAACGCACATTGCAACAATAAACAAGAAAGCACAAAACACCAGTCAGTATTTTCTAGGTCCAAATGTATTTTGTTTTCTGTTTCAGATGGTGTTTTTCTTTTTGGGACTCTGGTAGTTCATCCTTACATTGAAGTGGTGTCAGGTGGCTGTTTCTTCTTCTCTGATAATGTTGAGTGGAGAACCTCTCACACCACTGGTGTTCTGTCGCAAAATGTGCAAGCGGTTTGGTGAGATACGCAATCGGATGGTCCAATCATTGGCTTTGAACCGAGCCGTGTTATTGGCTGAGAACCACAATTTATTTTAACCCCAACAAAACTTTACAGATGTACTATATTAGAACTTTACTGGCATGAAATAAATGTTTTAAACCAACGTATTCCGCAGATTTGCCATTGTAGCTTGAAATGACTCAGTTAAGCAAAGTGGTAAAGTAACAGTACTTTAAGGTAATAAAGCTTAATGAAAGTCTTCGTGGCCACTGATGGATGTCTTCTTTTCAGACATTTACAGATTGTTAAACTTGTGATAATTTAGCCTCGATCTCCGTCTTGTGAGCTAGAGTTGATATGATTGGTTTCAAATGGATACGTGGGCCCAAAGTACGAACAGCAAGTCTTTAGAAATCATCTTAATGATGCATCGTTTGTGAAAACCAAAGTTGTTTTCTTCCTTTTCACCCTTTGGGCTATTTCTGTCTTACTATTTAATTTATTATATTCAACAATGAAATAATCTATGTTGCAAATCACAAGTACTTAGTGGGATGTGTGATGAATCATTGGACTGAGTTAACCTTGCAGCCCAGGCCCAGTCCCACGGTGACAAAAAGCCCCCGGCAGCCGTAAAACCCCGATGTGAACCAGTGAGTAAACAAATGAGTTGTAAAGATAACAGATGGGAGCCGCCATCACTAATCCCATCGGCCCATATAGAGTAGCAGGAGTGCAGATAATCAAGAGAGCAGGAGCGAAGAGAGGGTTATGTTTTATGATGTACATAATGTCAAGTTTGCATGACGTGAAACTCTTTTATTTCACACATCAAAGCTTCGCCTCGTGCCACCTCCATCAGTGTCATCAAACTGAGATCACTGCAGTCTCCAGAGAATGATTTCATGGCAGAGCGTTGACATTTCTCACAGTTTTTGCAACAGAAAGGACTCGGGAGAAGGCAAATAAATAAAATATCAAATTTCCTAACACATCCCCAAAATGACTTTTTTCCCCTATTTCACTCAGTCTGTCACCACTGCCTGTATGGAGTTTTAATAAACTATGTGAAGGTGTCGGTGTCAACAGAGACTTGAAAAAACAATTACTGTGGCTGTGGCCTCTTATATTTTTCTCTTAAAGGATTTTCTTTTGCCATTTGAAGTTTCTTTATGTGTAAAAGTTATAAATAATAATTACCTTACTCGTCGTTGGCAGATTTTCAAAATAGTTGTTTGGAGAAGTATATTTGACCTCCTACAGAGCTGCTGGTCTAGTCCAAGCACAACGTGGACTGCTGTAGTCCAAAACAGCATCAATTTCCAAACTATTAAACCAGTTTCTACAAACTCGCCAGTGTTGTGTTTTTTATTAGGAACTCTGTGGTTATTTACAAGGATAAATGTGGCCAGCTGCAAATGTTTATTTCTCTGAGCATTCAGGGTTCTAGTACAGCAACAATTTAATATTTTTCAGAAGTAACAACTGATTTTTCAAGTGTAAAGGTTAGTAAAATAATATTGGACCAAACACAATGAAAATAAAGCAGCAATCCAGAGATTCAAGAATTATGTGAATTGTTTTGTAGAAATCCATAAAAGTGCTAGTCTTACCCTGTACTGTGATATAATGTAGGCAACAGCCCCCATGCTGTTTGTATTGAGCATCACTCAGCATCAGCCAATAGCGTTAGACATTACTTACATATCAATCAGTGTGTACGAGCATTTGTGGTTGAACCTAGACAGATGCAGCGTTGTCAAAAATTCTAATGGACAAGTTGGTGTGTGTGTGTGTGTGTGTGTGTGTGTGTGTGTGTGTGTGTGTGTGTGTGTGTGTGTGTGTGTATATTTATATATAGAATTTATAATGCGCCGGCCGCATCGGTGAGCTGCGTCACCGGAGGACGAAACAGGTGATGCGCTCCGCTCCACAGCAGCGAAACGCATCAGGCACAAATAAAAGACAGAAAACATAAAAGGAAATGAGCCGACATGAACGATCGGGTGTTAAATTTGTTTTTGAGGTGGCGACTCCTAATGTGGCCGTGCTCAAGACGCAGATGTCTGGAGCGCGTCAACAATCAGAGCTTTGCATGCGCAAGCTGGTTAAGGTTAGGATGGGGGTGAGGGGAAGGTTAAATTGCAAGAGGGTAAAGGTCACAATTTGGTCAAATGTCCAATTTATCGCAGGCGTCAGATACCGACGCTCTGGCACAGCGCGTCGCCTCCCAATGTGCAGGGGCTCGTCACCTGCTGTCTTTTCTGAGGACTGCATCTTGTCGGTCATTATCACGTGACAGCGACTAGTCTATGACAGGCATAAAAAGTCACTACAGAGCAGTGAAGTCAACTAGTCGACTAGTTGATTCAACCCCTTATGCATATATATATACATATATATATTCTACTGCCCTCGGGTGAATGTATGGCTATTCACGCTATGCAGCGAGCTTAACATAAGAGGACATGGTTCCAGGAACGACAGGACACATCGCTTTGTCTTTTTGTCTTTTTCTGAAGACCGTTTTTTCCTCTTTTAATTTGTAAGACTGTGAACATACAGTAAAGTAACATGTAAGCATCAGTATTTACATATTTTGTAACCAAAAACAGGTTAGCAACATAGCTTTCCTTATGCTTTCATTCACCATCCTTATACATTCAAATAAGCTTTTAAGTAACATGAAAGTAACAAATCTTCCAGAAAACAAAGCTACACGGTGATTACTTACAGATTATGGTTCAACAAACTCCCCAACGACGTAAACTGGGCTTAAAGTTGTGCGGGTTGTTTTCTGCTCCACTCATTCTCTCACACTGCCTGACTTTTCCTGCTGCTTACAACACATCCCCAAAGGGGGCAGTGTAGCGCACACCAAACAACCAAAGAAGAAGCAACAAACCTCAAGGGGTAATACTGCCCACTGGTGGGAAAACTGAGAAATGCCCCAGCCAAAGAAACTCAATAAAGCGACAACAGAGCGGTCAAAGGTAGACATGGCTTCTGCTTCGCCTCTAAGAGAATAATAAAAAGGTTAGTTCCAAACACAGTACAAATGAAAATATGGGTTGTAGATGTAATAAATAACAAAAATCCCGGATGAGCCCCCACTCTTTTACATCCCCCAGCTTCGCTAGGAGCACGATGGTGTTTGAGGGAGTAAAGAAGATTTTGTACCGGAAGGAAACAAACTGCTTTTAAAGTTAGCTAGGTAGTTTTGTTTGTATGTTTAGATAGCGGGAGTTCTCATTAGTTTTTTTTTCAGTAACAACAACTTTAGTCATTTGTTTCCTTTTAGTTGTTGTTTTGAGGGGGGGGGGGGGGGGGGTGACAGACACTGTCACTTTCTGGCCGCTAGAGGCCCTCAGTGCTCTGCCTGCGCAGCTGCAGGCTGTCAGTTTGATTGAGCATCCCTGTTAAAAGGGAGCTTTGCCTGTCACTCTGGGGAGTTTACAGATGGGCGTTGGCACGGAGGTGTTTGCTCTCCTCTTTCTCCCTCTCCTCAATATAAAGACGTTAAGTCTCGTTTGATTACCTGAACGGTTTGTTTGTGTGACACCTTAGTGGTCCTAGTTTTGTTACCTGAGTGGTATTTGTTTGTTTCGCTACCTGAGTGGTATATTTTGTGTTTATATTGATAATAGTAGTTTGTGTGCCCTCGTTGAATGAGAGACTTTGCTCACCCTTTTGGTCTAGCTTCTGTGTTTAACCATTTAGCCTTATTCCAGCCATATTTGCGCTGCGCCTTTTGTTATTAGAATATCGTTTTATTTATCAGAAATTCCTTTTGTTATAGATTCCCAGGACTTGGATGACCCTTTTGTTTCCTTTTTAGCCCAGAGCTTTGTTTATGTTGTAAATTTCCTTCAGAGAGTTTTAAAAGCAGTTTGTTTCCTTCCGGTGGTCTAATGGGCTTTGAAAGAAAAGCGTCTGGACTTCTTTGAGTTGCTTGAAGACGTTTCGCCTCTCATCCGAGAGGCTTCTTCAGTTCTAAGGTCAAATGGTGGAGAGTCCCAGATTTAAACCCAGTGGGAGTTTCCCCCCGAAGAGGGAACAAAAGACCCCCTGATGATCTTCTACATAAACACATGAGCCAAGGTGTGAGGGTGGGTGTGGGTCCTATTCAGCCAGAGTTTCGGGTGAGCTCATTGTGAAGCCTGGCCCCACCCATCGCGTTTTTTACTTTCTCTCTCAAACACAAGAATATTTTACACAAAGACCCAGAAATGCCTGGAAAAAACGTCTCTAGTAAAACAAAACTGTCTTGGTATGAGATGTGCCTCGAAGAGACAGAAGTGGATTACAATCTGATAATAAATTTTGATTCTGACGGAGATTCTGACCAAGAAAGCTCCGAACATGATATGAAACCACTAGAAAAGACTCCTGGATCTGGAAACGTCCAGCAGGAATCAGCTGCTTGTGAAAAACATGAAAACATGGCAGAACTTTTGAGGCAGGTGAGTGAACTCAAAAAGCATCTGAGACGTGCAAACGAGTCTCTGAGGACCGAGAAGGAAAACAGAATTAAGGCCGAGTCTGACTGTGCTTCTTACAAGAGAGACATGACTGAACTGGAACAAGGACTGGATTATTACCAGAGCAAATCAGAGACCCGTGAAGAAAACGTGAGAACTTTAAATATTCAACTTAAGGAGAAAGAAGAGTTATGTGAAGTTCTCCAGAAGCGTTTAAAACAGGAATCTCAGATCAGAGTCCACCAAAGAGTGAAGAACCAGGAGAAAGACATAAGTAACGAGAACTTAAAGAAACAAATCAGTAAGCTGGAAGAGGGACTGGGTTTCCATCAAAGTGAGGCAGAAAGCCAGCACAAAAGAATTATGGCGCTAGAAATTCAGCTGCAGATAAAGGAAGGTGTCTGTGCTGATCTCCAAAAGCATTTAGAGGACCAGCCCGACCTCAGACGCCAGCTAGAAGACCAACAGAAGAACTGTTGCAACAAAGATTTAATCAATCAGAACTTCAAGAAGCAAATTGGAGAATTAGAGAAAGAAAACACAGATCTTAAAACCAAGATGGAGAATTTTTACCCCATGAAGAAGAAGCTGGATGAGGTGTCTGCACAGCTGGAGGAGAAATCTTCTCTCTGTGTAAAACTGCAAGAATGTTTTAACAAAGAAAAGCAGCGGAGAGTCCAGTTAGAGAAAAAACAGCAGAAAAAAGACGCCAGTAAGGAGAAGTTACTGATAGAAATGAATGAATTAGAGCAGGGACTGGATTATTATCAGGATGTCGCAGAAACCAGACTGAACAGACTGCAGACTTTACAGAAGGAGCTGCAGGAAAAGGAAAGTCTCTGTGAAGATCTGCAGGAACGTTTAAACCAGCAGAGCCTGCAGTTAGAGCCAGACTTCCAGCACAAAGACTCAGCTCATCAGAGTTTAGACAAAGAAACAGGAGATCTGCAGAAGAAGAACGGAGACCCCATGAGCAAGCTGCAGACTATGGAGGACACAGAGACCAGCCTCCATAGAGCAATCACACACCTTCAGCTGGAGAAAGTCAGAATCAATGAGCAGCATGAAGAAGAGCTTGAAGCCCTGAGACTGCAGCTCCAAGACCGTCTCTGCTCTGAGCTCCAGGCTGCTTCTGAAGGGAGTTCACCAGACACACACCTGTGGGGAGTCTGGAGACAGATCCTACTCAGGATTGTCAGACGGACACACACATTTGTCCTCCGACTGAAATCTGTCACCAGTCAGAACTGGTTGGGTCTGCAAGTCTCCACGATGACGACTCTCCACCTAAAGAGGACCGTCCACAGACAGTCAGACACCAGGAGAGCGTTTCTATTTGGAGACGCTTTAAAACGTTTATGACTCCGGCGCGTCGACTGTGACACGAAACCACGTCGTAAACAGATCATGTGACTGGTTGTTCGCTGCACAAATCTTCTCGCTGGTGGTGCATTTAGCCGCAGAAGTTTTTAGCATTTCATCTGCAAACTGCAGAGAAGTGTTGTTGAAAGGAGAGCGTCTCCTCCACTCCTAACATGACTTGGGTTCAGTCATGTGACCCGCGGTCGCACAATGGGACATTTGAATACTTTTATTCTGATATCAGTACCTACCAAATGTTTTCACTCAGTCTCAAAGAGGTCCAGAGATCTGGCACCCAGCCCTGGGCGTCAGCAGGGGCGAACTAGCCATCTGTGGATTCTGGAGAATGACAGAAAGGCCGGTACTCCAAGGCGTCATTTTGAGTCATTTTAACAACCACGCCCCTCCACCGCGCCTCCGCACGGCCCAGAATTTCCGCAACCACGCGGACGGACGCGGAAAAACATGGCGGACCGGCGAGAAGTAGTATGGCAGAGGTTTGTAAATACAGACATTTGTATGATTCAGCTCTCAGAGATCACCGTGATCAACATGTTGTTAATAATTCTTGGAGAGAAATAGCTCGCACTGTCGGAAAAGACGAGGACGCTGTTAAAAATGCTGGAATGCCATGTTGTAAACAGTAATTTCTACTTCTACTATGGTGTAGTGTTGGATGCATGCCGTAGAGCTCCATGCTGCCCCCTACAGTTTGGGAGAATATTGGCTCACCGCAGAAATGAGCCGCATGAACCATAAACGCTGCGAGTTGTGAAGCGCGTTCCATCCGCGAGCCGCATCACCGCGCGGAAAGTGAATGTGTCAAGCATAAACCAAGCTTTACTGCCACCAACTGGATTGGAGTGGAGTGAATACCAATCACTTCCTGTTTGTGTATCGGCGTCTTAAAGGAACAGTCCATTGTGGCATTAACAGAGGGGTGCCAGCAGTCAGGGCTAGGGGGTCCCCTAACATAAGGGGGCCCCAGACGGCCGCCCACCTATGCCAAATGGTAAAACCGCCACTGAGCATGGCACAGCACAAACGAGACAAGCCTAGATTAAAGCAAAAAAAAGCTAAATAAAAAGACAACGAACAAGATGGGGGGCTTTCTCTGTATGTGTGCTAAAGAGGAAAGAGCAAACTGCTCAGAGAATACCATCAGTGTAGAGAAGGAACAGAGCAAACATCCATCACAGCGTCTGGCTAGAGCTGCTTCCTCTAGAGGACACTGATTACCAAGGTAGCTCTCAACACATAGGGCCTACATCTAACTCCCGAGGACCTGTTTATGAATACATGTTGATAAAAACATACAGACGTGAAACTGGGCGGTTACACAAACGCACCTGCTGAAACTCACACATCTACCCTCTTCCCATCAGCTCCTGGATCTATCACTAAGGGGTGAGAGATGATTTCAAGCAATTCAGTGTTTTGATCATTAGTTTGGACTCATGGAGTGCAACAGCGGTGAAAAATGAGACCACTATCTCATGGCCACCTGTTCTTTCAATAGAAAAAAGAACATTTCCCAATCACAGGATGGATTGCGCTTGTTGTATGGAGGGAAAAACAAGGTGGTGTGTGTTTCTGCTCGAGTGTTCATCCATGCCTGCCTGCATCTGAATCCAGTCCTGGCTTTATACAGTAAATAACATCCACAACCGGGGCAGAATAAAGGAAAGCAATGTTTACAGAGAATAAAGATTACGTAGCATCTGCAGGGTCGGGAGGACAATGTTCCTGTTTTAAGATTTTTATTTTTAGATATCTACAACATAAACATTTCTCAAACACGGTCATGAAAACCTGCAAAACTACTTTTGCTTCTAGCTCCAGATGGCATACAGCAGATATGTCGACAGGAACGAAACAGAGCAAAGAGGGCAAAAACAAAACATTTCTACCCATGACTGTTTTGAAGGATGCATGTTAAAAGCCAAAAGAAGCACAGCAGACACACTGAGATTGGGATGTTTTGTGCTTTACTGAAACATGGCTGGAGATCCATATTCTTGAGTCCAACATCCTTTTTGATAAAGGCTGTCAGAGAACTCACAGGGATTGCCGTGCCTGTTGCCTATAGATGGTGTCATCCAGCACATGGCCTAGCGGTAGCGTGTCCGCCCTGGGACTGGGAGATTGGGGTTCTAATCCTGGTCGGGTCATACCCTCTTGGATATGAGAGCTTCTCAGCCTATTTGCAGCCTGAGCATGGCGCGGGTGGGCGTGGCCAGCTCTATCCTTTTATCTTACCTCATTCGCTGCCAGCGTTTCTCACAGTTTTTACTGTTTTTTATGAGTGACAGAACGTTGCGCGCCAGGATGATGTCGACGCCAAAACAACCAAAACAAAGCAGAGACTCACCTCTTACATCAGGAAGAATTCGCCCGTTTCTAGTGTTATCCGTTCTTTCATAATCCGTTGTTGAATTGTGATCGGCAGAAGCTTTTCCGGTTCGCGCCTCACTTTTTTTACAGGAACGGCCCAAAACGATCTCCTAACACATGGATGCTCTGCTTCCTGATCGCGTGACGTGTGACGTACGTGGATGCAGATCGGCTTTAGAGCTGAGATGTTGGAATTATTATTTTTTTTTTTCCGTATTTTTTTCCTTTTTTGCACCATTCCTGGAGGCACTGCAATACCAGGTCGATGCGTGGAGTGGACGAGCAAGCCCCTATTCCATCTCCCTACTCCAAAATTCAATTAGAAATATTGTCCCCGGATAGGGGACGTATCAGACATTAAACTGATAGGAACAGATACTACACTTGATCCTAGCCAAAAGGCCGAGAAGCGATAGAGCTGGGATATTTGTTCTCGCGGTGCGGGGGCTCGTTCCGATCCCCACACAGTAAAAAAATGCAAATGACAACTTTGGTCGTCATTGGCCGTGAACGAGTTAATGTATGAAAACGTATTTAAATACCAAAAGTCTATGTAGCTTAAAGTCAAGGCCTTTCTGGATTTGTAATTGTTTAATTTTTGGAGACAACAGCTTCATCTATTTTCAAAGTTGCAGCCTTTCTAAACTGTCACCTTGGCTCAAACAGCATCCTGAACAGATCCATCAGAGTCACAAAAGAACCAGTGCTCTCAGCAGCTTCAGAGATCTGCACATGCCCTTCAAAGGTCTAATCTCTTGTTTATTCAGCATCTTCGGGTTTTTTTTTGTTTTTTTTTTGGTGCAGCACAGAAATTCAAAGGGAATTCCCAGCAATCAATTGCAAATTAGTGCTCGACTTTTTGTCCTTGCTCTTATAAAAAGGAAGAGAGAGAAAATCAATTAACATGAAAACATTGAAGTTATTGTGTGGGAAAATGATCCATAACAGCACTCTGTGACCCATGCATTAGTTTTGTCAGAGCAAGCAGTTTGTTGTCCTTCTACATGTCTATAAAACAAATTAAATCAATGTTTTCATGTTGTTATTCCTGTTTCTGGAATAATAATCAGCCGAGAAACAAAATTTAAAAGTGGTGCTTTGACTTTCATGCTGGAGAACAGTTATTTTAGCTGATTGTGTATGTGGCTGCCCTCTGAGTCCAGAATCTGCCTGTGAATGAATGAGTTACCCATAGACTCTGTTGGAAAGAGAGAAAAAATGATTTTTTAAATTATGACTTAAATTTGATGCTCACATCAACTCTGTGATCCGGTCCAGTTTCTTTCACCTGAGACGCCTTGCAAAAATCAAGCCCATGCTGTCGAGAGCCCACCTGGAGCGGGTACTGCATGCTTTTGTTATTTCTAGGCTTGACTACTGCAACTCTCTCTATGCAGGGTTGTGTCAGTCATCACTGCGCCACCTACAGGTTGTGCAGAACAGCGCAGCCAGGTTCCTGACTGGGACCAGGAAACGGGACCACATCAGTCCGGTTCTGGCCTCCCTGCACTGGCTTCCGATTTGCTATCGTTCACACTTCTGAATCCTCGTCTTTGTTTATCATTTCTCCCAGGGTGGTGCTCCCCCCTATCTAGCCTCGCTCCTGAACAGACACTCCCCATCACGCGCTCTGCGCTCCTCTGACCAAGGCCTGCTCGCTGCCCCTCGTTCTAGGTGTCGTACTCGTGGGGACCGGGCTTTCTCAGTCCTAGCACCGTCACTCTGGAACCAGTTGCCACCCTCAGTTAGGCTGTCCCCTTCTCTGCCAGTCTTTAAGAGTCGTCTAAAAACCCACCTCCTCCGCTTGGCGTTCCCTGAACATGTTTGATTTTGTCCCTCTTTTATGTTGAATCCATTCCACGGTTTTCATTGGTTCACTAAATCCCTTGTTTTACACATTTGTCCTGTACTAGAATGTTTCACCTATTTTGTAATTTGAATTGCTTTGATTTTTGATT
This sequence comes from Nothobranchius furzeri, assembly GCF_043380555.1. Taxonomy (NCBI): domain Eukaryota; kingdom Metazoa; phylum Chordata; class Actinopteri; order Cyprinodontiformes; family Nothobranchiidae; genus Nothobranchius; species Nothobranchius furzeri. The sequence goes on along the minus strand of NC_091750.1, from coordinate 33,786,609 downwards.
TATTCAATATATTTACCTTCAACTGAACAATGTTCAGCACTTTGGGCTTCCTGACAGGGTTGCGGAAGGCGCTTTATAAATAAAGCTTTGATTGATTGATTGATTGATTGATTGATTGATTGATTGATTACCAGATGCAGGAGAGGAGGTGAACAAAGTTCAGTCATTTACAAAATAAATTGAATTCATTGATAAACCTATTTGTGTTTGTGTTTTGCCGTCAGAGCTGCTTCTGTTTGTGCACAACCTTTAGTTTCCTTTTACATTGTGAGAAAGTAACATATAAAGCCTGTTGTTCACACAGCGGGCTTTAAAAATAATCAGCCTTCAAAAGAAGTACAAAAAAACCTTCTCAGGCCTAGTCCACAAGTAGCCGTTTTTTTTTTAAACGAATATCCGCCCCTCCAAAAACTTGCATCCACACCACCTCATTTTAAAAACAAACTCTGTCCACACGTACCTGGATAAATACGTTGTTAAGGACATGCCAGACCTGTAGGCGGCAGTACTTCCCCCGTTCTTAACCTCGTCCTTCGTCTGTGGTCTTCCGCAAGGAGCAGTAATCCCGCTTGCAAACACAAACAAGCAAACAGCGCTTGGACAATTGATAAAGCGAGCGCAGCTCTGAGGGCATCCATGCTGTCGGCTAGTGTAAACACAGGTCGCACACGTGATGTCAGCATTTTTTGTCGCGGAAAGTGACGTTGCGGACCTTAAAACTCCGGTTTTGTCCGTCCACACGCAGACACCCAAAACGGAGAAAACGCAGATCTTCACTTTGGCCGGAGTTTTTAAAAAGATCCGTTTTCGTGTGAAAAAACTCCGTTTTCGTGTGGATGACAGGCCAAAACGTAGAAAAATATCTATGTTTTGGCAGATCCCCGGCTACGTGTGGACAGGGCCTCAGACCTCCAGCTTATCTGCAGAGTCTCCTGGATTAACCAAAAGTGTTCGAAGAAACATGTCTCTGTAGAGCTGGAAAAGTCTTTTTCATGTTCATGAAGATTGTCAGGTCCTTGTGGCGCCCAGAGACTCCTTCTCCGTCCATCTCCATCTAGGCCATCCACGCCAATTCTCCCTCTCCCTGACTCAAACCAAGAAATTAGAGACCTGTACCACCAAGGCTTTGGACCAGGCCTTCAGTAGGCCTGAGATCAGTGGACTCAGTGGTCTCCTTTAAAAAGCCAAAAACTTACCTGCTCAGGCTTTGGTGTGACCTTCATCACCACCCTCTCCTTATTCTGTTCTTTCTACCCATTACGCCTTTTCCGGGATCCACTGATTTCCGTCTTTCCTATTCATTTTCTCTTTCACTTTCCTTGAATGTTTTAATCATAATTTGTGTTTCATTTTAACCATATTTTTAACTATGAAAATATGTTCTATAATTAGAATATTTTGTTCTTTTGAAGGACCTTGTCATTTTCATCTTGAGAGATGCTACCATTCCATTCCATTTATTTGATAGAGCACATTTAAAAACAGCATGTGAGCTGACCAAAGTGCTGTACAGGGGTAAAAACATATAAGGTTAAAAGAATAATATAAAAGAGTAGAACAGCTAGAGCATAGCACAAAGAACCAAACAAGAGAAGTCAGTAGAATAGGTTTAAAAAAGTGTAAATAAACCTAGATAAAGTAGCTTGGCAGTAAAAGCAAGGGAATAAAAGTAAGTCTTTAAGCGGGACGTAAAAACCCCAATAGAGGGGCAGAGTCTGATATCCAATGGGAGATCATTCCAGAGTTTAGGAGCGCAGACAGATAAAGCTCGTTCACCACGGGTTTTGCAGCGTAGACGGGGAATCTGTAGTAGGTGTAGGTCACCTGAATGGAGAGTCCTGCCCGGCACATAAGGAGTGAGTAACTTTGATATGTAAGGTGGTGCTAAGCCATTCAGCACCTTAAAAACAAACAATAACATTTTAAAACGTATACGGTAGTGCACAGGAAGCCAATGAAGTCTTGCTAAAATTGGAGTGATGTGCTGCCGACGGCCCGAATTAGTCAGAAATCTTGCTGTCGCATTCTGTTTCAGCTGAATGCGGGATAATGCAGCTTTTGAAATACCAAACAGAATTGCATTCGAGTAGTCCAACCATGAGGTGATGAAAGCGTGAATGGTTGTCTCGAGGTGTCACCGATTCAGAATGGGTTTTAGTTTGGAAAGATGTCTCAGCTGATAAAAACATGATTTAACCCTGTGATTAACATGAGGGTCCATTTTTAGAGCCACATCCATTTTAATTCCAAGATTAATAATTGTTTGACTAATTTTACAAGGAAAAGCAGAAAAATCAGGAGCGGAGGAAGACGAGCCATTAGGAGTAAAAACAATAAACTCTGTTTTAAAATCATTCAGCAGCAGAAAATTTGCTGCCAGCCAGTCTTTAACCTCACTCAGGCAATCAAGGAGCGGCTGGATGGAGGTAAAAGTCTTCAGTGGAATATAAATCTGGCAGTCGTCCACATAAAGATGAAAGTTAATGTTGCACTTCCTAAAGATCAGTCCCACAGGAAGAATATTAATGCTAAATAAAAGAGGGCCCGAGAATAGACCCCTGTGGCACTCCCCAAGGAAGAGCAGCAGAAGGAGATGAACAATCGTCCATCCTAACTCTAATAGACCTGTTGTAGAAATAGGAGCGGAACCAGTCAAGCGCAGGTCCCTTAATGCCGACCAAATTCTCAAGGCGGGACAATAAAATGTCATGGTCAACCGTGTCGAATGCAGCTGAGAGGTCCAACATCACCAGGGCAACATGGGAACCGGAATCAGTGGCTAAAATAATATCATTAAAAACCCTGATGTGAGCGGATTCTGTGTTGTGATATCGTCTAAAACCAGACTGAAATTGATCCAAGACCCCAAAATTGTTCAGATGGGGCAACATTTGATTATAAGCAGCCTTTTCCATCACTTTTGACAAGAAGGGGAGCTTTGGAATTGGGCAAAAGTTCCCGAGGACAGTTGGGTCTAGGCCAGATTGTTTCAATAGTGGTTAAAGCACGGCATGTTTAAAAGAGGAGGGTATAATTCCCGAAACAAGGCTGGAGATAATGTTGAGCACATAAGGGGCTACCACTGGAAGAGCCTCCCGGAAGAGTCTGGCTGGTACAATGTCATCAGGACATCCTGATGGCTTCATGGAAGATATTAATCTCTCCAGGCCAGGCAGTGTGATCCATGTTTAGAGCTGCATCCGTTTTAATTGCTAGATTAACAATTGTTTGACTAATTTTAAAAGGAAGAGCAGAAAAATCAGGAGCGGAGGAAGACGAGCCATTAGGAGTAAAAACAATAAACTCGGTCTTAAAATCATTCAGCAGCAGAAAATTTGCTGCCAGCCAGTCTAGAGCATGCTGGACCATTGGATGTTCATTTACTAATGTCCTCATTTACTTTAACCCTCTCAGGCTCAAAATGAGTTTTGATAAAAGGACGAACAACTAAGTCCTTCAGGGGTACTTCAGAGCTAAAAAATGCTCATGAAATATGTATGTGGAGTAACCAGGTAGGTAGGGTTTAACGTTGCTAATCCGCAACGCTTGCCTCCAGAGGGTTAAGTTGGAGGTGGCCATGTCCAGCTGGAGAAGAGCTTTATCCACCAACACTCTTCGACCCACCTTGGCTACGTTATTTCAGCTGAGGGGATACAAGGACACCCCCAAGGGGTGGCCACGCCTAGAAAATTGCTCCCCCCCCCCCCCCCAATGCCCCCCACCCCCAGGAAAAAGCAGTGTTAGCAAATCATATTAATGTTCAGTCAAACCATAAATTGATCTTGTTTATTCAAGACATATTTGTAAAATGAAATAAAAATATTACAATTAATGAGTAAATAAATAATCAGAATAAAACAATACATATGTTTCTGCAGCTCGCCATTTAAAAAAGTTTTTATTTCCACACATTTTGTTTATTTATTTTTTGTGAACACAGCAACAGGTGAATTAACCTACAGAAAAACATTTTTAAATGAAATTTGGGATAACATTTTAAATAACTGACAAGAACTTTTCTAAAATGCTTGTGTTTGTAAAATTTAAGTGAAACGTTTTGGATACGAACTGTTTTTTAAATAATAACGAATAAAGGCGCAATGCAGCACATCGCCACAGACTAAATTCAACCAAAGTTACCACAAGGACCAATTTGGTGTGCCACCCCAAATATTTCTTTGGCCCCATCTGGCCACCCCTATCAACATTTTCTGGAGGCGCCCCTAAGGGGATCGCAAAGGACTTCCATATTCACAGTAACAGAGTGGCCTCTACTCTATTCACTCAACAACTCCATAGGATGGGGGATTCTGCTATTTGCAAGCACCCCTCTATTTTGATCACTTCCCGCAATTTTAATGCATATTGGACAAATACATCACTACACACCAACCTACATTAGTACACACAACATTGCTCCATCAGTGAGTGATTGTGATGGTGGACGCTCCATCCCAGCTGCTTCTTCCCTCTTCCCTCTTTTGGTCTGGTGCAACTGACTGTGGGACTTGGGGGCCGTTGTGGGTATGTCTGGGAGAGGAGGTATGCCCATTTGTCGGGGTTTGGTCAGGAGGCCCTCATCCATGGTGGCCAGCTGGCTGTTGGCTTAGAATTTTGGTGCACCATTTTCAGGAACTACGCAGAAGTAAGCCACATCAGAGCTGAGCCTCAAACGACAGTATTTGGAGAACTAGGATAGCTTGCTTCGCACTGGCTGACAGCAACACGGCTGTGCCACTGATGGTTTGCTCTGCAACATTTTATTTCCACAAATAATACAAGCCTGAAGTTCTGCTGTGTGGTGGTGTTGCTAATGCTAACAGTTAGCTTCTACTAGCCGAGATGCTTTTTGCCATTTCCTGGACAAACAACAAACTTCCCTGTTGCAAGTCAAGGTGGGCGAGTCCATGAATGTTCAGTGACAGTGTGACATAGATCTGTCAGGCTTTTCAAGTCGTACCGAAAATATTCAGAAGCTAGTGCAGGAGATAGGTGTAGAGATTTTTATCTTCAGCCAGAACTAAATGCTCAAAGTGACCGATTATAATCAGAAATATTAATAAAAAACATTTTTGCAGTGTTCCACACCTTTAAATGACTTAATCCCACTCTAAACCATATCTGCATAATTGCACGCTTTAGGGTGATGAGTCAGAGTTCTCCTCTGTTGTTACACAACCTGAGGTTGAACTGAGGCGAGGTAGCAGCCTTTAAGAGCTCCGATTCTGTGGACGAGAGAGCCAAGTCTGGCACATCCTCATTGATTTCTCCCTCCCATTTGTGTTTGTGTAGGCTCTGCAGAGGGCGGCTGGAGAGGGGAGGGTTGGTGGGGGGGTCAGACATCTCATTCGTTCAGCGAGTGACACCCACGTCTTACTCAAAGCCGTGATCAGGAAGCCTTTACGAGGAGACTAAACCCACACGTTTTAAAACTCTAAATGCTCAGAGGTGAGACCCTTCATGCATTACCACAAAACACACCTTCCTTGAGGCAACCACCAGGGGGCAGTAGTAGTCTTCAAGGCCCTCCCTTGAACCTCAAACCAGCAGTGTGGAGAGAAAGACCCTCAGCAGCATCTACTCTCCTAAAATCCTCAGTCCTAAAAAGCCCCTTTTTGAAAAAGCTGTATGAAAATTCACTCTGCTTTCAAACCGACCCATTTAGGAGAACTGGTTGCTTGGCTTCTCAGATTTTTTTCTAAGTTTCTTTACTTCTTTCTCTCTCTCTTTCCCAAATTCTCTCTCATCATGATGAGGGTTTTGAGAAGATGGATGAAGCGTTGGCAAGTTGCTGGAGCAGGGAAGCAGCAGCAGTGGGATGAAGCCTTGTGCTAAAAATAGAGCAGCAATATCCATTATGCCTCCTATTTTTTCCTCTAATAACCTAAACGACATATGGCAGCGTTGCATGAACACACACACACACACACACACACACACACACACACACACACACACACACACACACACACACTTAGCTTTTATTTAATTTCATAAAGCTTCATGGAAATCTGAACGTACCACCCTGCCATGGTGAGGGTTCCTGCAGACATGCCCCATAGTAAACACAGTAATCCCCTCCTCCATGTTTGTAGGATTAATATCGTTTTTATTCGTAAGCATAGCAGGAAGACTGCTGTCGCACTTGTACGGGGACACTTGGGCAACACTCACACGCACACACACAGACACACGTGACTTCCCATTAGGTGTCATGTGGTCCAACTCAAACACGCGCGTCTTATCTTCTTCCCCCGACGACGTGATGAGAAAAAAATCAGATCAAAGATGGAGAATTAGTGGTCATGGGGAAGGGATGACAATTGGTGGGGTAGAAGATGTACAGCTTGGGGTGGGGGGTGAAAGCAAGATGTCTCCCCTTTTGATGTGATGGATTTAGCTTTCATTTAAAGAGACACGTTTGAGACACACAGGGAAAATATTTCCTTTTATCTGGGGAAGTACAACTCCGTCTCCCTTCTACGTGTGAAACACACTTTCTCATGGTTGGAAACACACCTCCGACTGCTGTCATCCCCTCGGTTTTGCTCCCACAAACCTCCAGCGATCGTCTTTCCTCGCTTACCTGCTTTTATCGCAATCTCCCTCTCTCTTTTCTTTCAGGGGTGGCTTCGGCTGACACGGCCGGGGCTTGGGGTTGCATTAGCGAGGTCCGCGGTCTGCGGTCCCCATTACTGAGCTGGAGGACGGGTTTCAGAACACTGCTATCTATCTGATTGCCTGCGTGATAAAAGAGTGAAGCTGTTAGGAGATGGAGAGGAGGAGCAGAAGGGGGACTATCATCATAACAACCTTCGGGGTGCTATGAGTTTGGTAAGATGGGGGTTTGATTGTGCTCCTCTGATTTCCCAGCATGCTCTCAGAAGCCGGGCTGATAAGACACATGCAAAGTGCTCTGGGCTGTGTGTTTGTGAATGATCCTGGTGGTATTTTGTACTTCCCTGTGCCAAACTGGGTTGTTTGTTAGGTCTGTGTGCTTTGCTCGTGATCCCAGGCGGGGATTACCTAAGCGCTCATCATCACTCACAGTGAAGATCATCATTGCAGACCTGCCTGCACCGCGCGGCTCCCTCAACTCTCGGGTAACACTCTGCTAATGCCCAAATCTTACCCAGACACTCGGTAAGCTCCGATGAGCAGCAGAGGGCCCGCGCTGCACATCAAGTCAGGCCGTCCAGGAGGAATCTCTGACTTCCATCGGGAAAAAGAAGTGAGATAATGCAAACTTTTAGTGCTAAATTCAACAAATTCCTCCACCGAAAGCTCTCACAAGCCGGCAGATGTACGACTCCGTTGGTCTTGTCGGTTTTGTTTCATCTGAGTGAAAGCTGCTTACAAGCTGCTGCAGCGGTTTACAAATCTGTCTCCAGAAAACAATTCCCTTTCACAGATCTCCCTCACGCCCATTGTTCTCAGTCCTCCTGTGTCCCACACGGGCCACAGCCGGCTTGTCCCTTCATCTTAAAAATCAACATCAAATTTATCGCCTCTTGATTGGAGCTGTGTGCTGGATTTACTGCTGTGTGTGTGTATTAATAATCACAATAACAGTTCAACTGTAATATTATTGTTTTATCCCACTTCAGGCAAAACGGTTATGATGAAAATGTTCCAGCTGTGCTCCAAAGGTTTATGTGAGGATATGATGTGTGTGTGTGTGTGTGTGTGTGTGTGTGTGTGTGTGTGTGTGTGTGTGTGTGTGTGTGTGTGTGTGTGTGTGTGTGTGTGTGTCGTGATGCTGCAGTGCATTGACCTTGCATAAAGTACGGAAGGCTGAAGGGTGACTTTTTTCTGTTTTAACACAGTTCGACCTTCTTTTCCGATCACCTGTCTGATTTGTTGTTGTTGTTGTTGTTGTTGTTGTCGTCAGCATGCATTCTGCTTTAACTGAACTTCTCTGGAAAAAGAGGACCACACAACAAAACAAGATGAATAAAGAATCAAACATAATTAAATTACAGTGATTTTAACTTATTATTATTAATTTTACTTTATGGTTCAAATGTAATATGGCAATTATTTCCCCAAATTCCATGTTTGGTTCTTTTTTTAAAACAGAAAAGTATTTTTTCACCTTGTTAACAGTTTCGTTTGCCGACTGCAAAACTTCCTCAGAGCTGACGATGCTGGTGGCGTCACCACCAGGCCCACACTTCCCTCTCCACAGCCACTTGTGCCAACCATAGTCCCTCCAGCCTGTCCTGGGTCTTCCTTTAGGTCTCCTCCTGGTTGCCTGAAAATCTTAAACAGATGCCCGAGCCACCTCAACTGGCTCTTCTTGATGTGGATAAGCACCAGATCTACTCCGAGCCCCTCCCAGATGACCAAGCTCGTCCCCCTATGTTTAAGACACCCTTTGGAGGAAACTCATTGTGGTCTCTTGTATCCGCGATCTCCACAGACGAGAGTAGGAATGTAGATCGACCGGTAAATCGAGAGCTTCACTTTGGTAAATGGTAAATGGCCTGTATTTGATATAGCGCCTTCTAGAGTTCTGGAACCCCCCAAGGCGCTTTACAACACAATCAGTCATTCACCCATTCACACACACATTCACACACTGGTGGGGATGAGCTACCACGTAGCCACAGCTGCCCTGGGGCGCACTGACAGAGGCGAGGCTGCCGAGCACTGGCGCCACCGGTCCCTCCGACCACCACCAGCAGGCAACGTGGGTTAAGTGTCTTGCCCAAGGACACAACGACAGCGACAAACTGCGCGGGGGTCGATCCTGCAACCTTCCGATTACGGGGCGAGCTCTTAACTCCTGTGCCACCGTCGCCCACTTTCCGGCTCAGCTCTCTCTTCGCCACAACAGACCGGTACAACAGACAGCACCTTGGCTTGACCATTGAGCAGGATTGATGGTTTATCCCTTGAGGTCCACGTGGCAGGGGTGAGGTGGTGCTCACTCCTCACCCCTGCCACATGGACCCAAGGGATAAACCATCAACCCTGCTCAATGGTCAGCTTTCCTGGCGGGGTCACCCATGAAGACAGAGGGAGGGTTAATGCAGAAACAAAAGGAAGAAAGCTCTTAGGATTATTTTATTAATATTTTTGAGCATCTTTGTCCAGGAGGAACCCAGTGGAGAGCAGCAATGCAGCAGCAGTGTGCATTTATCTTAAAAACACACTTTTAAGATCACTGATTGTGCCAAAACATTTTTGATTGATTCTCTATTTTCTCTGTCCTCCTCGACAAAGAACCTTTACTGACAACCCCCCTTCCTCCCCTCCTGGATGCCTTCGACATCAGTGCAGCTCCTGTGGCAAGAAGCAACGAGGTGTAGCTTTGACGAACAAGAATATTCCAAAAAAGGTAAACAGAGGCACTTGTGAAAATGGAGTCGCATCCATCTTTGTCTGCAGATCTGCCTCTCTGTTGTTTTCCACTCATAACCTCAAAATATTCCAGGACACGCTGGCTTGCACATCATTTTGTGTCATTCTCAATCCTATCATCCCAATTCACGCTCCCTTTCAGTTATTTAATCACTGCAGAGGATTGAGGGACACAGTCCTGATGGACAATGAACACAAAACTAAAGATGTTGGTAGGACAGCAGTCGGCTCAGATTCCAGCCTCAGCAGCACAAAGCACTGCTGACCTTGAGTTGCGTTAGGGAGGATGTAGAAAGCTGTTTGCTGGTCTTCCTCAGCGAGGGGCCCCGCTACTCGCCCCTTCCACAGACGAGCTACACACACACACACACCCTCGCCTACATCACATTTTCCCCTCTTAACTCTGTCTCACATGACAGAATGTCGTTTTTTTCCACTAATCCATCCAGCTTTAATGGCGCTGCCCCCTTTCCTCGTCCTCCTCTGTCACACAATCACACACACACACACACACACACACAACGCTATAATCTCATCTATTCTAACACCTAGCGGAAATGAGTCCCTTGCTGCCATTACAAACGGCCGCATGCAGCAGTCTGTCAACCTATATGCTTCACTATAAGCAGGCATGTATTTATGCAGCTCTCAGTTAGCAGCTCATGCTACATGAAGCACCGAAGTACGTAGCAAGTTCAAAACATCTTTGATTTGCTGCCCGATCAGCTCCAGTACCGACCGAGAAGCAGGTCCACTCCGTTATCTGGGTCACGAGGAAATTTAAACCGCTCTAATCTGGCAAATGAACTGATGCACAAAGAATGTTTTCCAGGTCACATCCAGTAAGTGTCCAAGTGAACGTGTGAATCATGACATGAAGCAGGGCCATGCGTCACGAGTGATGGATGCTGGGATCCAAAATGCACCCCATTCATTCTGGGGGTGTCTATCAACACTTGGAGGGAATTCACTGAAAACCTCTCCTGAACTCATCATGTGTGGTGAAGATGCAAAACAGCATCCATCCGTGAGGATCCTGAACAGACTGGCATTTGCATTATCTTGTCTTAGATATCCCCCCCCCCCCCCAGCATTTTATTACTTTATGACCTTAAAGTTCAAATGTTTGACCTTCAGAAGAACTCATCATGTTTGTAAAAGTTAGAAAACTGAACAAAAGCCAGGTTAAAATATCCATATTTTTATTAGAAAATGACTTTTTGTAACATTTGAATTTTATTTAGTAATTCCTCTAAACTAATAAATTGATCAATGGAATGTGAATTCCCAGAAACAGTCATAAACAGTAAAATTATAAATAAACCACAGTAATAAACCAATATAATAAAGACCCAACATGGACTTTGTTTATCTCATTATATGTTAATTACGTGTAGGTTTTTATGGCTCCTCATGCCCATGTGCCTCCCGCTAGGTGCCAGTTGGGTTGGGGGTGATTAATGATAGTTTTCACTCCTTCTAAAAGCTACATTTTTACTGTTTTCTTACCAACAGTTTATTTCTTTTAGTCTCTCACATTAATATTTGGAATAAAAACCCTTTGTCTCTTTTCCAGTACATTATTACACCCCTAGATCTTTTACCTTGGCTTTCCAGACGTAAAAGCGACGTGAAATGTGATAGATGCGTTTTCTCTGCAACCTACGGAGCATTTCAGAAGCAGACATGTTCCATGCAGCTGATGCTGTGAGGTCACAAATTTACTGGACAATTGAAAGATCACACGCGGTGATGGCATTTCACGCGAAACCGAAGGAGGAGAAAGTCTGCAGATCTGTGGTTTATTTTCGGTTATTCTTACCTCTGCCACAGAGGTGTCACTGGGAATGATGTACTTTATTTTTACCAGTTAAGCATTGGAAAATCTACACTTGCTTTGTTTTAAACGTGTCCGGATGTTTTAATCTGCTCCTGTGTTTGACTTCCTAGCTGGCCCGATCTGAACTGCTGGGCTCAACATGTTCTGGAAGCGTAGCTCGTAACGAATAAACCTGAAGTGTGAATTTGGTGGAGCCATGCAACACCACAATCCCGGGACTCATCCAGAAGCTTCTCGGAACCCATCGGCCAAAATGGCGGGTGTTAGCTGCTGATGTAACGAGACAAATACACGTGTGGTAAATGGTAAAATGGTAAACGGTCTGTATTTGCCTTCTAGAGTCCTGGAACCCCCCAAGGCGCTTTACAACACAATCAGTCATTCACCCATTCACACACACATTCACACACTGGTGGGGATAAGCTACGATGTAGCCACAGCGGCCCTGGGGCGCACTGACAGAGGCGAGGCTGCCGAGCACTGGCGCCACCGGTCCCTCCGACCACCACCAGCAGGCAACGTGGGTTAAGTGTCTTGCCCAAGGACACAACGACAGCAACAGACTGAGCGGGGCTCGAACCTGCAACCTTCCGATTACGGGGCGAGCACTTAACTCCTGTGCCACCTGGTGGAAAGCTGAGGTTAAACATGCGAACTGGCAACATGACAATTTGGGGGCTTGTCCAGGATGCTGTTTTGCATGAAACACTCATATTTCACATTGACAAAACTATCCTCTGATTAATTTAAATAGGTTTAATGATACAAAGCAGACCTTTAACATTTGAATGCAAAATTCAAATACTAGCTGAATACTTGTGAATGCATTAATTGTTTGTTTTTGTTTGTTTCAGCCACTCATAAAATTTCACACCAGTGAAATATTAACAATGGATCCAAAAGGAATAACAAAGCTATTGCACGTAGGAGTAACAATAAAAGGTCATCTATTGCTGTGGGAAGTGATGTTAAAGCTGACAAACAGTTTAGAAGCAGAGCAAGAAAGGGAGAAGAAAATACTGGATGTCAGTTTCCACAAATGTGTGCGCGTGTGTGTGTGTGTGTGTGTGTGTGTGTGTGTGTGTGTGTGTGTGTGTGTGTGCGTGTGTGCGTGTGTGTGTGCGTGTGTGTGTGCGTGTGTGTGTGTGTGTGTGTGTGTGTGTGTGTGTGTGAGCATGTTTGTGTTGTAAATCTGTATTCCCCTCACTTCCTCTGTGTGTGAGAGAGAGGTGGGGGGCCTCTGCAGCCGGCAGGTGGAAGTCGGTCTGGCATTTAGGCTTTTGACAGCATCTGTGGTGTGTGAGTGAATATCGGGACTGCGTGGGTGTGCAGGTTTGGGTGGAGAGAGAAGGATGAGCAGCTGGGGGTGGGGGAGGGAGGGTGGGTGGGAGGGATTTCAGCTAAGCAACAAAGCAGATGTTGCAGATGTGAGTGGGTGTTCTCAGTCTGGAAGTCCAGGGATTCATCTCCGTCTTGCTCTCCAATGAGGATTCCACTGCTTACTAGCTCATTACCAGCCTCGGGCTTAGCAGTTGGACATTTATAAAGCCTGACTGGCACAGCGCCAGGCCACATACAGAGCAAAGTTTAGCTTGGTAAAAGTACAAGCTTTGAATTCGGAGAGGTGCTAAAGCAATTCATCATCATCTTACACTGCTCATCGCACAGTGACAGACAGGGTTTAGGTGTGGGATGGAAGGAGGAATTGTCAGATTGGAGGTATTTCTGAAAAAAAAAAGCTACTATATGTCGAGGTGTTATGCTGCTGACAGCACATAAACTTTGCTTTTATCTATTTTCTTAAGCTTTGCACACACAGTGGTGTGGAGCTAGCTCCATGATTTGGAGCGAACATCACAAATGGTCTCCCCAGGGTAGCGTTGGCTCACACCGCGGTGTCAGAAATTCACATCATTAATAAATGCATGGACCAATTACTCTACAAATCAATTATTTAATCTTCCCATGAATTAACTATCCCAGCAATCGGCCACATATGAGCAAGTCAATCACGTGACAAAGTCCTCTGACTGCTCCCTCCTGATACCTCTCTGCCTTCTTCTTCCAACTCACTGGCGAAACATGACGGGGGAAATACTGTAGATGCTGCATTTGATCTTTTTGCCTGCAGGACTGCCTGGGGCAAATTTTCATCATTTCTTGCCTTCATTTATTCTACTGTGGCCCAATTTTGACATATTGGTGGCATTTTCTACATGATGGGTGTGTGCACGTACTCTCCTTCAACAGTCAGGAGTAGCTTTGCATTCAGACATGTTGTCTCCGCAGAGAAACCAGTCCCGACGTACCCGTTTAACCAAAGATAAAACAGCGACAGGCTCCAAATATGGTTCTACGTTATGCAACGGCGAGCAATTTGTTACAAAAGACTTTTGTTGAAAACTTTCAATAAATACAGAACTTTAAAAAACACTTTGTTGACCACACATAGTACTTAGGTGAAAATCAACATAAACAATGAATGTGTTTTAAACAAATAAATAAAGCACCAAGGAGTCAAATAAGATGTAGAATAAAAATTTTTCATGAAATAAATATGACACAGCTTATGTTTGTTGGGGTTTGTTCTTTAATATAAAATCTGCTTTATTCTGGTGAACTTAAAGAAAGTTAAGGTTCTCGAACAGTATTTTCTGGACTATGAGTCACACTTTTTTCATAGTCTGGCTGGTCCTGAGACTTATATACCAAAATTACTTGCATAACAAATTATGTATACCGCGCTGCTGCGGGCCAGCTCCGGACCAGGAATGAGCTCCCCTGCCCCGCCATCACCTGCTGGAGACCGTGGCGCACTGCTGCGCCCTGATTGTTTATTCTGTTATTGTTACCGGTACTTGTCTTGAAACATGAAACGCTTGGTCTCAGATTTTGTAAGAAAAATAGGAAAATTTCCCCCCAAAATGTGACTTATGAAACTTATATATGTTTTTTTCTTCTTCATTATACATTTTATGGCTGGTGTGACTTATACTCCGGAGCGACCTATACTCAGGAAAACACGGTAATTGCTGTACTTCATACTGATTTAAAAGATTGGTTGGCAGGTTTGAAATGTGTTTTTGTGTAAAGAATAAAATTATAGCTTTTTACAAAAAAATCCATCTAAATAGAACCATTTGGTCTGGGCTTAAGTAGCCGCTAGCTGACGTTGATCTAACAGCACCGGTTATGTGGACTGCTGACGCTCCCTGGCGGTAAGGTGTTTCCTTTCCTGTTTTCAGTGTTGCACTACGTGTAGCTGTTTGGTGTTCGTGGCTTGCTAAACCTGATTTAATTTCTCTGTACTAGGATGTCTCTGAGTTATTGTATTGTATTGAACATGTTGTAGGGATCAAAGGAACAGTGCTAGGCTGGTTTAAATCCTACCTGTCTGACAGATTTCATTTTGTAAATGTACATGACAAATCTTCTTCACACTCCAGGGTTACTTGTGGAGTACCACAGGGTTCAGTGCTTGGACCAATTCTTTTTAATATATATATATATATATATATATATATATATATATATATATATATATATATATATATATATATATATATATATATATATGCTCCCAATTGGTAAAATCATTAGACAGCATGGGATAAACTTTCACTGTTATGCTGACGATACTCAGTTATATTTATCCATTAACCCTGATGAACCTAATCGGTTGGGTAGATTACAGGCTTGTCTTGAGGACCTAAAAAATTGGATGACTCTAAACTTTTTGCTTTTAAATTAAGACAAGACGGAAGTTCTCATCTTTGGACCAGAAATCCAGAAAAGGAAATTGTATAGTCAGTCAACTGACCTGAATGGTATTACATTAATCTCCGAGAACAAAGTAAGGAACCTTGGTGTTATCTTTGACCAGGACAGTCATTCAAATCCTACGTTAAACAGGTTTGTAGGATTTCCTTTTTCCACCTTCGGAATATTGCTAAGATTAGAAGCATCCTTTCCAGGAGTGATGCTGAAAAACTAGTTCATGCATTTATTACATCAAGACTGGATTACTGTAATTCATTACTCTCAGGAAGTCCACAGAATGTAGTTAAAAGTCTTCAGCTTGTCCAAAATGCTGCAGCTAGAGTTCTGATGAGAATTAAAAAGAGAGATTGTTGAAGTCAAGTCCATTACTCGAACTTCTGAGACTGCTAAACCGGGACCTGGTTGATACTCTGTGTTGATCCGATGTTGACTAATTAAATTACTTAAAAAACAGCCTTAAGGGTGGAATTGTTATGATAATGCTTCTTGGTTACTGTTGGTAGCATTCCAGGTTAAACAATGATAGGAGCAATTTGCTTAATTTCCCATTCAAACGTCTTCACGCCACAGCAGTCAAAAACCTGTTATTCCTTCCGGAATAGTGCCTGACGCCAACAATGACATCACTACCTTTATTCCAACCAGTAACAATGACACGCCCACATATCAATTAAAACATTGAGACCAAAGAAAAGGAAACAACATATTTGGCTCCTACAGAGATCATATATCTCCTGTCTTAGCTTCCCTACATTGGCTACCTGTTAAATTCAGAATCGATCCTTCTTCTCACATATAAAGCTCTTAATAATCAAGCTCCATCATTCATCAGTGACCTGATTGTTCCATACGTTCCTAACCGAGCACTTCGCTCTCAGACTGCGGGTTTACTGGTGGTTCCCAGAATATCTAAAATTAGGATGGGAGGCAGATCATCAATCAAATCAAAGATACTTTATTAATCCCAGAGGGAAATTAGAGATCTTTTAGATATCAGGCTCCTCTCCTGTGGAACTAGCTCCCAGCTTTAGACCATGAGGCAGACACTTTGTCTACTTTTAAGAATAGGCTTAAAACATTTTTATTTGATAGGGCCTATGGTTAAAATCTGATGTTAGCCTAGATCTGGACAAGTGGGGGAGTAGAGGGAGGTGGAGTGTACAGTCGGTAAAGACGGCTCTCCCTTGCCCTGCCTCCAGCATGCCTCCATCTAAATAAGATAGATTATCCAGAGTTATCTCTGTAGTTATGCTGCTATAGGCTTAGACTTCTGGAGGACACACTGACCACTTTCCACACTCTACTGCTTTCTTCTACTATCTGCTCTTTAACTGTATTATTTCCTGCTATTTCAGCTGTTAACTTTATTTTCTCTCTAAGTGTTTTTCTCCCCAGAAGAAGCTACAACGATGTTCTGCTGAGCTGTGGTGGCCTCATGGAGGGGGCCATCGTCTAGCACACTGCTGCTAACCACTAAAACATTCTCCCTCTCCTGATAATAACTTTTTACTTTCCTTGACGTTGGATGTGCTACTGCTAGTTTATCCGTTTAATTACAGATCCACTAGGATAAATACAATAAAGTTTATCTCTCACCAAATTTAATATTTACTAAGAAATCACAATGTAACCATAGACACAGTGCTTGGTGTGTGTGTGTGTGTGTGTGTGTGTGTGTGTGTGTGTGTGTGTGTGTGTGTGTGTGTGTGTGCCTGCTCTGTCTTCTCCATCCCCAGTGAGTCGTGGAGGATGGCTGCTTATACTGAGCCAGGATCCTCTGGAAGTTTCATCCTGTTAAAAGGGAGTTTTCCTCTCCACTGTCGCTTTATGCTTGCTTAGTTTGAGGATTGCTGTATAGTCACTAGACACTAGTCAGTGACTTGATGCAATTTGCTGGGTTTCTTATAAGGAAACATTATTTCGGATTGGCTTAATGACCTGACCTAGATTGGAATGTTTATTATGTGAAGTGCCTTGAGACGACTCTTGTCGTGATTTGGCGCTTTATAAATAAACTTGAATTGAAGTGAATTAACGGATTTGATATTGGTGAAGGTCAATATGAAGAACATTTCTTGTAATATATGAGAAAACATTTTTTTTAATATTAACATTATCAGAAAGAAAAATGGTCATGTTGGAATTTAACTTGGTTTAATCCAAAGAATCCACTGCTTTTGCATGAGCTCCAGCCATGAGGACACACGCACACACGCGCACACGCACACGCACACACACACACGCACACACGCACACGCACACGCACACGCACACACACACACACGCACACACACACACACACACACACACACACACACACACACACACACACACCAAGCAAAATAAGTTATTGACAAATGGCAGTGATAAGAAATAGTCCTGCACACGCTGCGTAATGGATGCTGATCCAACTGCTTTGACGCTGACATTTTAAACTGGTTCAGTGTAAATGTGTTTTTTACTATATTCGATTTTTTTTCTTTTTCATAAACTTGTGCTCCTTGTTTGCTAAGCCATTGAAGTGTTGTATGAGTAAACTGTAGAAAAAAGGGGAGATTTGAGATAGTTTGGTTCATAGAGCAGTGCAACCTTTTGAACTGTATGAATTTATCAGGAAGCTAATTTTTTATTTACATGCATTTTATATTAAACATATTTTTTTAACAATTGAGAGAATTTTCTCTTATCAAAGTCAAAATGTTTCATACCGCTGTTGTCTGTTCACTCATGCATACTAATGTTGACTATGTGAGTCCTGGTGCTGGGGATTCGTCAGTTAGAGGTCAACTTTTGCATTTTCTTTTACAAAGGAAACCAAATTCTACAGCTAAAGCATGCAAAATATGTCCAACGTAATATATGAATACCATTACTGATACCTCTAGTAGGATTTAAACACTGAAGAGTCAAGCAACATTTGTGAAAGGCTCCTGGTTCCTGACATTCGTGTCAGTGATTAAACAAACCACAGTCTTGTCACATTAAAGAATTTGGAGCTGAAGGCAAAGATGATAACTCTGTCACTATTGTTTAATAGCTTATGCTTAGCATGAATCTCAGTCTAAATATCTAAATGTCTGGGACCCCCTTGTCTCTTTTCATGGTTCCGTGTTCCACACATTAGATCATGCATGGAGCTGTGTCATCGGCGGGCAGCAGAGGGCGACACCATCCTCTGCTGCCCATGGATAAACGAGAAGGAAGTGACGCCGTCATTAGCGGCTAGCTCTGAAGAAGATCGCAGGAGTGATCGAAACTGTCAGCAAGGTAAAAAAAAATCCTTTCCTGTGTTTGAAAAAATGAATTTAAAAAGCATTTAGAAGAAAAACATACTGAATTCACAAAAGATGTTTTGTGGGTAGGGATGGGTACCTTTGACATCTGAATCGATTCGGTACTAATTCCCGGTACCTAGGAATCGATACCGGTACTTAACGGTACCAATTTTAGATACTTTTGAGTGTTTAACATTTTAATTCTCTTTTATAATTAAATATATATTTTTCTCAATATATACCCATATTTGATAAATATCACGATAAATAACATACAACAGTTTGTATTTTAACATTGTCCTTGTAGTTTTATAAGCTGATAATTAAACTGAAGCAAACATCTTTACTGTGAACTAAATTTACTGTGTATCTTCATTCCTTTTGCCGTCCTTTTTCATTTGATTTTTCTTACTGGGAAGTTAGAATTTCCGAGGAGAAAGCGAACGCACCATTAGCTGATAACAATGGCGGCAATGGAAGCTAATTTATCAAGCTAACGTTATCTTAAACAGTTTATGTAGCTGCTGGAGCAGATTAAAACGATGATGCCTCACACTTAGATCGTTGTCGCTGGTTTCATCTTCACCCAATCACCCGTCGCATTTAGTAAAGTGAAGCCAAACTTTAGAGCGCGTTCATGTTCTTCTAACCGGAGATTCGGAATTCCAAGGAGAAAGCTAACGCACCATTAGCAAAACGGAAGCTAACATATCAAGCTAATTATATTAACCTACCGGAGCAGATTAAGATGAGGATGTCTCACTTAGATCGTTGTCGCTGGTTTCATCATCACCCAGTTACCCATCACATTTAGTGAAGTGGACCCAAGCTTTAGCGTGCGTTCTATCTACCATGCTGCTCTGTTTACAACTGGCTCGCAGCGACCGACGACATAACGCTCTTGTGCATGCGCAGCTGACTAGGCAAGTTCTCGTTGTGAAGGACGGGTACCGAAACGAGGCACCGTTTCAAATGACGTGAATCGGTGCTTAGTCGGTACTATGGAATTCGGTCGGTAGCGTCCTTAAAAAGTACAGATTTCGGTACCCATCACTATTCGCGGGTCAAATTTATCGTCATGATTTCTCAAGTGGTGGAATTTTTCTGTAACTCATCTAATTAAACGTAACTAAAACGTGAAATTATGAATAATTAGGGACGTGTATCAGATGAACCATCAGTGCTACTATAGCGACGTGCTCCCTGCTTGCACTAAGAAAGGCCTCAGCCTCTGCCTCACTTTAAAAAAGTTACGGCCTAGAAGGCTGAAAGTGTAGGTGGTGTGATGTAAGCTAGATGTTTATCAGAATCTTTGTATCTGAAAGAAATTGTGAAATCAGGTGTAAAAGATTTTGTTGTCCGCTATAAACTAGAGAGTTGATTATTATTAAAACAGCATCCGACGCAATCTGTTGTGTCTACAAACCCTGGCGGAGACCCCCAGCAGATCCGGACTGTAAGAAGTCGAGTGGACCTCACGGCACCGGGATTTCGTAAATTAAACTCCGATACGACCGTCCGGTCTTGAGATGTCTCCGGGTCACAACAGTAGCTGGAATGCTTGTTTGTGTCAAAGTGGGTGTGGCTCTAGGGAGCCGTCTGGCTGTGTCAGCTTGCAGCGTGCAAACAGGTTTTGACTGTATGTCTCAAGGATGCTTGTTCCGAACTGGCCGGTTTGGAACTCTGCTAGAAACATAATTACTCGGGAAGTAATTCCCGTTCTATTAAACTACTTTGTTATGATTTCTGGCCATTCTGGCAAATTGGAATGTGCCATGTCTGGAAGGCTTTCCTCGGAAAGCCATGCCGTCCTCAGAGAAAAGGATGTTTTAACACTGAATGAGAATGTCTTGAAACGCTTATGTGAGGTGAATCTTAACCTTAATTTGTATCTTAATGTAATGTGCATGAGTGTAGATAATCAACTTGTTAAATCAAACACAGTGATTTGTGATAGAAATGGATCATTGAAAGAGCAATATTCATTTCAAATTCATTGATTTAAGCACAGCTTATTCAAACATTTGGTTTAAACATCTTGTTTATTTATCACATATGATTATTTAACTTATAAGCGTTAAAGTCTTGTAGGATTCGTGTGGATTCACTTTTATTCAGAGTGAGGAATCCAGCAGTCTGACTTTTAGCAGAGAGAGAAGGGCTTTTGCGGGAGACCTTGACAGTTTATTTATGTCAACGCTGAAGAACAATAAGTGAGCAAAAGGTTGATCTGTGTGCCTGGATCCTCCAGCTGGCGTAACCTTGGCTTTGCAGCTCTGGCGTGCATGAAAGGCTCCTGTGACCCATTTGATTCATTACACATTCATTTATGTTCCAAGGTCAACTAAAGTTTTGAATGCAAAAATAAAGAAACTGAAATTTCACTTGGACTATCGCCAACTTGCATTTCCATCATTCTGTTTTTCATGCAGAAGTAAACACGTGACTCATTCCAAGCCCCCTGTTGTTTGGTAGTTTCTGTCGCTTTGATTATCCTGCAAAATACATGTATTGTGCTCCATCTTTTCATTAATTATGCATCTCGCTTTTGATCTTCTTTCTGTATCACTTATCAACAAAAACACTGACAGGGAATTCAGCACCAGCGCCTCTTGATGCATGGCGCTTTGTTAGGGTGGTTAAAACTCATTCAAAAAGGATTGTTTTCCCTTTTCTTGTTCTTTTTTTTTCTACCGACTTGCGTCTAAGCTCTGAATTCTTTATTCCTTTTGGATCTCATGAGTCTAATCCAGCTGCTATTGAGCAGAAAGTTGACTCAGATTGTCAGAAGCATCAGAGAGAGAAGACAAACTGCTGCGTGTCCTTAATCCAAGGTAACATTTTGCTGAAACTCCTCAGAATCGCAGATGTGTGGTTGGGGAGCCGTAGTTTGTGTGGAAATTTTCACAACGTTCCATTTTAAGGTGGGATATTATAGAGTGATTCCTCTTTAAACCTAACCAAGTAGTTCTGGTGCCTAATTCTAATCAAACATCAAACAAAAAAAGGCAAAATAACAGACGTGAGTTCATTTGTCTCTCTCACAGACGCTGGAGGCTCCTGACCAAGAAGCAGCCATTTAAACCCCTGGGAAGAAAATAGTTTGCAGCTGTTAGGTAATACGACACACTTTCACTTTACATACCCAAAGCATCTTATGTTAGTAGACATGTGACTTGGTTGGTCTTTTCTCTCAAATGAGCTAAGTACAGGCTTCATTACTGGGTTTTATTCAACAGGGAGCAGTTAATTTTACTATTGATGAATCAAATCAATTTCTAATTTTCCAGCTTCTTTGATGTTGCGTCCACGTGTGATCATCCGCTGCTTGAGGCTCTTTCCACTAGATTTCCATTGAATGTCCCATAAAAGAATGCAAATTGTCTCCTTTGGTTGCAAAAAGGCAAAGTTTAACAAGTGTGCTTTAAAAATGTTATGTTCGGGATTACCACTTATCCATGTGACGATGCATGAAAGAGCAAAAAATAAATTCTGGATTCTGTTTTCAGCTTTCACATTTATCATGCCCAGCCCCACACACTCACCTGCAACGTTATATAGCCATTCAATCATCTTTTTACCACCAGCTGTAAACTCGACCATGACGATCTCACGCGTGGAAAAATCCCTTCAACCTTTAAAACCGCAATAAAATGTCATTTTTTGCTATTTTTATTTAATATCCACTCAATTTGGGATTATTTTTAAGTATTAAACCACGCAGATGGATGTGAGGCGGCTGTGGGTGAAGGGACAGGTGTGATTCAGTTGAGTCACGATGCATTTCAAAGCTCAAGAAGGGGTGTTTTGCAGGTGACAACATAAACCGTCTTTTTTATTTTATTAGAAACAACAAATGTTATGGTCGCAGAAGCCTGGCAGTTACACGAATGCACCATAAAAGCAGCTCGTCTTTCACCGAAGTGAGAAAACGCTTCGTGGGTAGTTAAATCAACAGCTCATCCACTTGCTGCTTTCCTGAATGTGACACAAATTCCAACCAAATACACACTTTTATTCAACAAGCTGAGTGTGCTCGCATTGATGGCGGGAAATGTATATGAAACATGGATGTTAGAGATAATACTCAAGCCCAGAACCCTGAAAGCAGCGAGGCACCGTTAACATTTGGAATGAGCTCACAGGCTCATCGGCTCCCTGTCACTACAAGCAGGTGGAGGCTTCACGAGTTTAAGGGAGGTTAAATTCCAGAAAACTTAAGGAAAACATAATATCGGTTGAATGCACCTAGCCTCCAAGTTGTGTGTGTTGGTGTCAGCGTCCCGTAGAGAGTTCAACTTTTATTCTGAAGGAACCGTCGTCTTGTTGATAAAACAACAGAGTTTTTCCAGCTTGACAGTTCTCAGCTTAAAGTAGAAAATACAGCTGGCCAGTCTGCACTTCACTTAGCGATGGTGGATTTGAGAGCTGGTCGAGCTCACGTTGGAACTAAGTTGAAACTTACGGTGGAACTGAATTAAAATGGCGTGGTTCTGTTTTATTAAGCTTAGATGTTTATGAATCTTAGCCAACCGGAGTGGACAGATTAAGTAAACACCACAGAACTCTGCCCCGTAACAGAACGGAAGTTCTGATTGGATGAACAATGTGTCATGTGTTTACCTTATGTGAGTCAGGATGTCTAGCTCAGTTAGTCCTGTTATTCATTAAACACATAAATCATACATTGTGATTTCACAGATCGGTCACCTGATTATTATTGACCAACATTTGTTTTGATTAGCTTTATTAAAAATAAAGTTCTTTGATTAATTAATGAAAAGCGTTCTTCGTCCTTCTTCTGTCTTCTTTGCTAGAATGTAAACATCAGAAGCAAGCACACGACCTTGCAATTTATGCACACTGTCACTGTGTCAAAGGGCAGCTGTTAAGGGCAGAAAATAGCATATCCATAACGTTACATCACGTTGCCACCCTGTGGCCTGGTGGTGTAATTGCAACCAAAAGAAAGACATTCGCAGTGTCAATTTCTCTCATTTAAATCACCATTTCTAATGGGACTACACATTAGTGTGTCACATTTACTATGTCAGCCTGATTTTTGCTTTCATTAATATTACTGTTATTATTTTGGTTCCATTAGTGTGAAGGGGCCTTCCAAAGATCACTTCAAAAACAAAATAAAAAAAAGATTCTGATTTAAATTTCCAAATATTAAACTCCTTCAGAGAGCCAGAAGTTCAATGGCTTTTGGAAAATAGTTTTAGACCCAAAACTGTTAGAAAATGTGAGTTTTTAGTTGAAAAGATTGAGTAAGTCAAAACGTCCAATAAAATTAATCATATAGACGACATGTGATTCTGCTGTTTTTGCTCATCCTCATTTGCGTGTCTCATGCTCATAATTTCAAATTCTCATTTTAGTCTAGAATTAGAATTTTAAATGTTGCAAATTTGTAGCAAAGTTGGTTTTGCACACATTTTCTGGCTGATGGACACCGATGTCTCGCATTAGAGGCGAGTAATGTTAGCAGCGCATAATGCTAGCTGCATGTAACATAACGGACATACTTTCCCTGCAACCTTAAGCGCGTCCCTTCCCATCGGGAACATTTTGGTCAATAATGTTATGTTATTTCATGCATTTTACTTTGAAGGTTGCTGGAGCTTGACATATTCTGGAAGTGTAGCAAGTAAAACATAAACCTGCAGTGTAAATGTTGCGTAGCGATGCAACACTATTGTTCTGGGACGCCTCCGAAACGCTCCACTTTGTAGCCAGATGAAACGCACCCATCGGCTGGAACGGTGGCTAATAGCTGCGTACTGTGCTTTGTGGATGTTATGCAACACTTGTGTGTCCAGTGCTTCAGTAATGTCCCAGTAAAGTTGCAATGTCTGCAAAGATGGCGCAGTTTGAAAGGAAATATGTCTTGAAATTTTTTAGTTCAAAATTCCAGCAACTCAAGAGTTGGTGCCTGTGACTCACTTGAGACTGAACACCCTGACTCTGCTGCTCCCCGACAGCCCAGCGCCATACCGGCCCAAACGATGCCAGAACGACAAATATTTTGAAAGACTTAACGTGGGATGAATTCAACTCATCATGGCTGGGTGACATTAGGCGTGTTTCCAGCGAGTTAGATGGACAGTTCAGGCTTTACTGTGTGCAAGAATCAAGTGTGTACCCACACATGTGCAATGCATACAATGATGATTAATGACATCTACGTTATACCAGACTTACAAATTGTTCCCACTAGCTCTTTAACAGACAGAGGTTAGTGCAACTTAACCTTTGCTCATTGCCGTTCTCTCCACCAGCCTCCAGCCTCCATTGAAATGATTACACGTAGAAATGAGCATAAATCATACTTGGTCAACTGTTGTGCCAATTCATTATACACTGCACCCCACTTGGCTTAGCAATTACATTGACTCACAAAAGGCAAGAACAATACACAATGGTCTGTTGCCCTCACCATTGTCCACACAAATGCTATTCCCGTTCTGAATGTGTGCAGATGCCTGTGAAAACCTCGATCTGTGCATCACACACTGCCATTGCAGTTGTGTCTGTGTCCTTCCGTCAGCCTCTCACCAGTGACTTAATACACCTCCACACTTTTCCCTTCCACACACACCCCTCCTCCTCCGCAGAGGACCAACAAGAGCTAAAATTTCACATTGAGCCAATTAAGCTGACGGGAAGCTGCTGTGTTGGCACGAGCATATGTTTACGATCTCATTATAAACACTCTTCCTTGTCCTGATAGGGACCGCCTCATCATTATTCCATGCCAGGAGTAATTCCCAGGTCCTTAATTTGGCAAGACTGTGAGCCAGCCCACCGAGATTGGAAGGCTAGAGATTGTTAGTACCTGTGACTCCAAGGTGGTGATTGGATTTTTTTTTCTCTCCTTTCTGGCGGTAGCGAAAAGAGGTGTAAGTTTAACTCATCCAGAGCTGCTTCAGCTTCAGAACATTGCATCTGTGCCGAAAATATACATTTGGACAAGAGTTTTATATAACGCATCCACATTGTTAGGGAAATAGCTTTCTCAAGAAGACCATCTCACCCCTGAGAGAAGCTTGATGGGCAATCTATGCAAGCTGCTATCATGACCTGAAGTACCGTATTTTTTATAATAAAACTAGCCTTTACCAGACAGTAAATATAGAGTAACCCCAGTCACACTATGATGTGTGATTCAATTCAATTATATGGTTAATTATCCATCCATCCATCCATTTTCACCCGCTTGTCGGGTCGCGGGGGCAGCAGCCTAAGGTGAGAGGCCCAGACTTCCCTCTCCCCAGCCACTTGGGCCAGATCCTCCGGGGGAATCCCAAGGCGTTCCCTGGCCAGGTGAGAGACATAGTCCCTCCACCGTGTCCTGGATCTACCTTTAGGTCTCCTCCTGGTTGGAGGTGCCCGGAAAACCTCACCAGGGAGGCGTCCAGGAGGCATCCTGACCAGATGCCCGAGCCACCTCAACTGGCTCCTCTCAATGTGGAGAAGCAGCGGATCTACTCCGAGCCCCTCCTGAATGACCGATCTTCTCACCCTATCTCTAAGAGAGAGCCCAGCCACTCTTCGGAGAAAACTCATTTAGGCCGCTTGTATCCGCGTTCTCGTTCTTTCGGTCACTACCCAAAGCTCATGACCATAAGTGAGGGTAGGAACGTAGATCCACCGGTAAATCGAGAGCGTCGCCTTCTGACTCAGCTCTCTCTTCACCACGACAGACCGGTACAACGCCCGCATCGCTGCAGATGCAGCACCAATCCACCTATCGATCTCACGCTCCAGCTTTCCCTCACTCGTGAACAAGACCCTGAGATATTTAAACTCCTCCACTTGGGGTAGGACCTCATCCCTGACCCGGAGAAGGCATTCTACCCTTTTCCGATTCAAGACCATGGTCTCAGATTTAGAGGAGCTGATTCTCATCCCAGCTGCTTCACACTTGGCTGCGAATCGCTCCAGCGAAAGCTGAAGATCATGTTCTGATGAAGCCAACAGGACCACATCATCTGCAAAAAGCAGAGACCTGATCCTCAGGCCACCAAAATGGATGACCTCCACACCTTGGCTGCTCCTAGAAATCCTGTCCATAAAGGTTGTGAACAGAATCGGTGACAAAGGGCAGCCTTGGCGGAGTCCAACTCTCACTGGGGACGATTAGTATTTGAAATCATTAATAATTTCATTGACCAAGGCGTTTCTGGTGAAATAACCTTACATACAAATGTCAATCACAGAGCGTGCTCGAACGATTGAGGACGTACCTCAGCTGATGCAGAGTTGGTGACCTTTCTCATGAACGAGTCTTTAAAATAAAAATATATGAAAACACAACACAACGTGTTATAGCTCTGTTTGTCAGCTAGAGGATCACGTTCATCAACGAGAGGCGCTGCTTTCGGACGTATATACGGAAACATAAAAGCTGTTGTGGTGTAATACGCTGGCCAGCCACTAGATGGCGTGATCAGATAAAATAAATAATCCATATATGTCCTTTATTGCAACAAGAAAGCATCAGCAACATTTTGAATATTTTTCCGATCCTTAGACAAAATAAAAATGAGGGTCTTTGGGTTTGAGGACAAATTTATCTCACATAACAGCTTATTTGCAGCTTTTTCTTATTTTTAAATAATTTTATTGAGCCAGTATGACCCTTTACAGGGTTAATGAAAGGCCACCCAGCCCCTATTGCCCCTTGTTTCCAGAATATTCCAGTTGCAACTTCAGAATGGCGGGCGCTCTGTTGGGACTTAAAAAAAAGGGCTGACATACCTGGCGCTGCTGTCTGGTTCAAGCATGTTTCCTGCTTGTTTTAGATCATAAACACAGCTGATTTGATTAATTTAGTGATGAATCACTCCTATAGGAGACATAGGAGCTGTTAGATAAAGGTGTTAAAAAGATGAAGACACAGCAAGGAAATAGATTTTGCTTTCGGTTCCACAAACAGACCCTAGAGGGTGCCAAAACTGCCTCGTCTCCCTTCACTGGTTTTCAATTTCACCTACAAGCTATTGGTTATTTTGAAAGGCAGCCACAATTCAACTTTCAGAATTAGTGGTCCAGAGCACTAGTAACTCACCACACATGACAGGATTATCTCATAAGATTATCTTTGAAACTGTTATGTAATTGCTTAAGCTTGTGAGGAGAAGGAGTTGGTCAAAAATCGGCATGATTATCCTGTCGTTTGAACTGGCCTATAGGCTGCCATGATTTTCTTTTGAATCCCTTTTTCCAGGTTTTTTTATTTCCTGTGTCCCTTACTCTTTAACCGCCCAGCTTCGTAAATAACATGCTCATCTGTTTTTCACAAGTCTGCCCAGCTGTCCTCGTTCACTAATCGTCCTTGCAGCTTAAACATATTGGTTTCATTAACTCATCATTCAGTTCTTGTCTTCCTGTAGCCTGCTTTTAATCTTCAAGCTTCCCTCCAAGTGTTTTTTTTAGTAGGATTTGTTTTTACTAGAGCCACAACAAACCAGGGCAGAGGTGGTAGCATCTGATGCCTCCTGGTTGCCTTTCTCTGGAGGCATGTCCCACTGGAAAATCTCTGGGCAGACCCAAAACTCCCCAGAGGTGTTTTATATTCTCTCAGACCTGAAAATACCTACGGATCTCCCAAGAGGAGCTGCAGAGTGTCTATAAGGTATTTTGGGCTGTATGCTCTTCAAGACTCAACCTTACATAAGTGATAAAAAATGGAAGAATTTTGTATACTTCAAAGCTGATCTGTAGTCCCTGCTAATCTTGAACATGCGACAATTAATTTACTCTATTTATTGTGTAAAATTAAATGATGATCAAATAAAATACTGGATGTGCCAGCTTCACTAAGTCATTCTGCCTTAAAAAAAAGATGTTGAACTTGAACATCCTGGTTTAATACAAAAAAAAAAGACAGAAAATATTTAAAAGTGTTGACTAATTTTTAAGTGTGCAACCCTCAAGATGCAGTACCACTCCATCCTCTGCATGCAGAAACCCACCACAGTGTTTTGGGCTTGCACTCACCCTTCATTTGCCACTGCAGACTTAGCACCTGCGTGAACAACTCACATTGGGGATGTTTCAGTGGATAAAACTGTGTTGGATTAGTGCATGTTCTCATGCGCTGGTGCACAGGGAACACTCAGGTCTGAGCATATACATAAAGTTCTGGTAACAGCAGACGTCTACGGCTGGTCATCACAGCGTGCACACAGCTGGCGAACAGATTCGTCAGCAGGGCGTTTGGTGTGCAGATGATGGAAGCATGTTTCAGAGCAGGTCTTTCACAGAGAAACCATTTTTATTATTTTTGAAAATGATCGGTCATTCTGAGTTTAACAGGCTGGCTGAACGTGAAAACCCTACATTTAACTCCCGCATTAGGGGCTCGACACACGGGAGGCGACAAACGACCGCGATCAGCGAAATTCGTCGCTGATGCTTTTATTACCTGACACACGTGAGGCGGCCTGCGACAGCGGCCAGCGGCAAAGCCGTCGATGCGTTCTGTTCCATGGCGAAATCGAATCTTCCGTTGTTTTGATTGAACCGCTTAAATAACCTTAATTCCCTCCAACCTGACACAGCCAGAGTTAATAAAGTGGTAGATATGATGTTTCACAAGGTGCTGCTAGAGTTGTGTGAAATCTTACTTCTGATTTTACTATAAAACATAACAACAATCAACTTCTTCATGTTTGCTCGGAGATGTACGGAGCATCCTGTCCGCTCATCGGTCAGTGAATGAAACCTCCGTTGATTGGTCCTCGTCCGAGCGACAGCGATGAAAAGTTGAAAATATTTCAACTCTCTGGGATCGCGTCGCTGGGTCGCCTGTGCACGACACGTACACGACACGTACACGACACGTGCACGAGTGAAAAATTTCACACAGCACATTCTGTCGCGTTTCGCTTGGTAGGAGGGAGACCCGCGGTTATCGCTTTGTTGCGCATGTCTGATTGAAAATGAATGGAGGAGAGGCGATGTGGCCTCCCGTGTGTCGAGCCCATTAGCCTCTGATGACGGTGAATCTAGGGGTTTTCAGATTTACGTCACACTGTAACTTAACATTCATGGAATCACCCATCTTGACTCACGACGGGAAAGGCTGTTGCTTTATCGTCTAGGAAACGGCAGAAAACATATCAGCTAGTAGAAGCTAACCATTAGCATTAGCAGCTCCGCCACGTGGCAGAACTCTTCCAGGCTTGTGCTATTTGAGGAGATGAAACATTAACGTTGCACAGCAGAGTCAGCGGTAGAGCAGTCGTGTTGCTGTTAGCCAACCTGAGGCGACATGTCCAAATATCAGAAATGAAGCTACTTTCTCTTCCAGCTGAATTGTCTGTGCTGAAACAGGTGCACTAGAGCTCCCCCCCCCCCCCCCCCCCCCAGAGTGTGACTTACAAGATATTTGTTCCTATAGACCACTGCAAATGTATTACAAATATGAGTGGATGAACTCTTTAAAGGGTTAAAATGAAGAATGAATCATTAATATTAATAATTAATGAGTAGGCAGCACAGTGAAATTCTGAGAAGTATTAACTCACCACCATCTGAAAGTAAATATTCACATGACTTACTCACGCATCCTGTTTCTATGCCCCTGAGGAGAAGACACACTTAAAATACTTCAGCATTTTTATTTATTTATTTATTTATTTTTTGCTGCACAACAGAAAAGTTGTAGAATGAACCGGAAGACGAGCCACGTCTGGTGCCGTTACAGCCATTTGGCCCAGAAGTGGTTTAATGCTGATGTGAAGAAGTTTAATCTGGCTCTGCTTTGAAGTGGAGGACGGATGAGTGTGGTGGAACTGGACCACATTTCAGCAGAGAGGCCACAAAGGTTTCGGTGGCACCCGACAGGAGTCCCTTCATGCCG
Source organism: Nothobranchius furzeri (assembly GCF_043380555.1). Lineage (NCBI taxonomy): Eukaryota > Metazoa > Chordata > Actinopteri > Cyprinodontiformes > Nothobranchiidae > Nothobranchius > Nothobranchius furzeri. Next base: position 33,756,473 of record NC_091750.1, on the reverse strand, counting down.
TCCTCTCGATTGGTTCGATGGGCCGTGAAAATCAGCCTGTGGCCGTTGAAATGCTCTGCTCACCTTCTGAGCATCAGCAGTCGGCCAGCCACCCATCCGGCTGCTGCGTGGAAGTGAATCTGCATCATTAATGATTAGTTCATGCTGAGCACTTTGTCCCACCCTTCATCTGTAGCTCAATAGATTAAGATGGTTATTTTTCCCAGCAATATGCATCATAATTTATTCATGCTACTGGTCAGGCAGGGGGAAAGGAAGTGGGACTGGCTGATACCAATGTAGCCCTGGGCTCCAGTTTATGCAAGGAACAGGAAGTTCTGTTGGATTGTTTCTGGAATACCCACAACAGCTGCTACACTTTTGTTTTCTATGACCCTCTGCCCCTCATGTAAATTGCAGCTTCATTTTCCAGCAGGTTTTTTTTATGCAGGTTGGTCAAATCTTTAAGGAACTCCGCAGTGCAATTGTTGCTTCTGCAGGTCTTTTGTCAGAATTAAACCTCACCTTTATCAGCCTTTAGCATATGCAGCTCCCTAAAGTGCTGCAGAGAAAATTAGCAGCTATCACCCAACGTGTGCTCAGCTCATTTCTCAGAAACTGAGCATGCTATGGACACTTGCTTCACAGCAGGAGAGTAGCAAACACCCAGCGACACTTAAATCTCGTTTTAACCACCCACCTGGCTAGTCACATGACATATATACATATTTTACTCCATATTTTGCAAATAACAATTGTAACAGGAATATGTGGGGAAATGTTAAAGGCCAAGTTCACTGAGAAACCAATTTTTACTCTCTACTTTTGAAAGATGAATGATCACCGAGTTTAAAATGTAAGGTAAGGATAAAAATAGTCTTCTACCCCCATTTCCTGCATTAGCCACCGACAGAAAATTTACTTGGAATGGTTTGGATCAGAGCAAGCCACACAGTTCCACGTGATATGCTAAATTAGCATCGATGCACTCATTTATCTTGGCTCATGGCGAGGAAGGCTGTGTAGATTTTAGCAGCCAGGAAAAAGCATAGAACATCTTGGCTAGTAGAAGCTAACCATTAGCATTAGCAACTTCACAACATGGCAGAAGTCCTCCAGGCTTGTGTTATTTGTGGAGATAAACCAACGTTGCAAAGCTAATAGAATCAATGGTAGAGTCATGTTGCAGTTAGCCAATCAGAGGCAAGATGTCAGAATATCAAGAGGTTAGACTCTACATTATGCTGTTTTCAGCTCACCTCTCATCTGGCTCTTTCCTAGTCCTGAAACATGAGCGTCAGAGCTTTTTTTCCCCACAGAGAACAACTCTGTGGCGTTCATTTTTGGTTCTTTATTAAACAAAGGAAAGGTTTTTCTTTTCCTTGCTGATGTACGTTTCGTTTGCCGACTGCAAAACATCCTCAGAGCTGACGCCGATGGTGGCGTCACTTCCTACTCCGTTTCTCCGCGCGCAGCAGAGGATGTTGATGCAGTCCCATGCGCGATCCAACGAGTAAACTCCATCGTCTGTGTTCATGGTCCCACATCCACGTCTCCTTATCGCTATAGCTTCTTTTATCCATCTTTTGTATTTCTGTTGTTCGGTGTTTATGATCCTCGTGTTGTCCCAGTCCATCACATGGTTTTCTCTTGTGCACTGATCTGTTACGGCTGACTTCTTTATTGTGCTTTTTGCTTCTTGTTTTCCTTTTTAGTTCAAAATTTGATTTCCGGGCAGCAAAGGGCGACAGCGTCCTCTGCTGCCCGAGGATAAACAGAGCAGGAAGTGACGCCACCATCAGCGTCAGCTCTGAGGATGTTTTGCAGTCGGCAAACGAAACCTACGTCAGCAAGATAAAGAAAAACCTTTCCTTTGTTTTAAAAAGAACCAAAAATGGAATTAGAAACTAAACACAGTAAGAACACACCAAAGAAGTCTGTGGCGTTCATTTATACCAGAGACCATTGCAAACGAGTGAACTTGGTCTTTAAAGCCCATAGACTGGTAAAGTTAAATGACTGCTTCTTTCATGTTTCCTTTAAACTACAAACATGCATCACTTTTGTAAACATACTTCATTTCCACCAGTTGTGTTTACGTTGATCCGCGTTTGCACAAACAGGCTATGGTTCAGCCGGATGGGAAACCAGTTTTCCATCTTTACCGTAACTGGAAGCACTCGGCGAAAATAGAAAATGGATTGCATTAATGTGCTGCACAACCTGCATGGCAGAAAGGATACTGAATCATTCCTGTGGTCTTCTAAGAGCAGGAGGAGAGAAAAGGGAAGCAGTCATGTAGTAAGTATAATGACACTCATGGGAATGATCTCAAACCCACACTGGTGAACCCGACACGCGTCCCCCAACACGCTGTTGTGGTCAGCCAGAGGGGATTAGATGTGATGATTATTCCCAAGCCCTATGGTGGTTTTTAGCTTTTCTATAGCTACTCGTGAGTGTTTGTGTGCAATCGCTGGTGTTGCCCTCTTCTGGCACCTCAGAAGCCAAAGGTCCCTTGGGGGCGGAGTGTGTCTTAAGTAGATAGCAGGTTAACCTAAGCGTGTTTGTGGTGGCACGGAACCAGCAACACACAGCTGCTCAGGAGGATGGAGATCAGAACGAAACACAGAAAGACGCAGAGAGGGAATGCTGCGTTGAAAGTAAGAGAGAGGGGGATGGACGTGAGAAGGTAGAGGTAGCACAGATGCACATAGCAAGCCAACCTGAAGGACAGGGAAAACGACTATAGGGACAGAGAGAGGAAATGTGGCATGTGTGAGGAACAAATGCAGCTGATGTATGCCCATGCCTGCTTGTAGAACTGAAATTCATCCAAGCTTTACAAAGTCAAGTTAAGATAAAGTCATAATTGCAACGTTTGTGCAGCAGTGAACGCATCAGACAGAATGATGTCTGGCTCTTACCAGTGGTTAGTAAAGTTGCTCCAGCTCCCTGCTCTCACTGACCATAAACGTTCAGTCACAACAGTAATGCTCGAAAAGTTTTTTTGATATTTTTCTAAATCATCATATTTTCTTCTGAGCAGAGCGACTGTTTAAACCTCATGGTAGAAAACGGTTTGTGTTAATGTATGTATATATATTTTAAAGGATAATATGCAACTGTTTTTGCATTTTCAAATCGTTTTCTTGAGCCAGTATGTGCTAAAGGGACCCTTTACAGGGTTAATGAAAGGCCACCCAGCCCCACCGCCCCCTGTGGCCAGAATATTGCACATGCAACTTGTGTGTGGCGGCCGCCACCTGTTGGACCTAGAAAAAATTGAGCCTACACACCTGGCAATGCAGTCTGTTTTCAGCACGATTCCTGTATGTTTTAGATCATGAACACAGCTGATTTGTTTAATTAGTGATGAATCACTCCTGTAGACACTAAGGAAGGCTGGGAGACATTTCAGCTGTTAGATTAAGGAACAGGTGTCCAACTCCATTCCCCGAGGGCCGCCATCCCACATGTTTTAGTGTTTTCCCCTTTCCAACACACCTGGTTTTAATCAGCAGGTGATTACCAGGCTTCTGGGGATCTTTTTGAGCTGCTGCACAGGTGAAACAACGGTGCTGGAACAGGGAAACAACAAAAAGATGCAGGACACTGGCCCTTGAGGACTGTTGTTTGTCACCCCTGGTTTAAGGTGTTAAAAATACGAACACACAGCAAGGAGATACGTTTTCTACAAACGGACACTTGGGGGTGCTAAATGCAAGCTAAGATTGCATAGTTCCCCTTTAAAGGATGTTTGTTACCAGTGATGGGTAGATGAGGCCTCGTGAAGCATTTCGGCACATTACCCAAACCGTGTCTATGCTGCGTCACCATGATGGTCTACTGACACCTGCTGGATTATAAACATCACTGCAAGCAACCCTAATATCGAGACTCTGACACCAAGTCCCGGTGGGCTGTTTATCTAATTTGGGCTAGCCGCCGCTCTGAAGCCCAACTTCCCACGCGTCTCTCTGTAACGTCTCAGCATGGACGACATTCGTTTATTAATGTCTGAAAGTTCAGTTTAACAAATGTGACGTTTATTCTGCATAAAATAGTATGAACGATTTAAAAAGAATCATTTAGAAGCAACTTTCTGATGGATCAAGCAGAAACAGGAACAACAAACAACTTATTTGTTGATATAAGAACAAAATAATCCCTCATTGATGTAACATTGGAACAAGTTTGCTTCAGAAGATGGCAGAAACTCATCCCGATGACGGGGGAAAAGCTCCTGCATTTAAAACAGTTCGACGCTTCGCTGACGAGCGACACGGCAGCTGTATCGGCCATGTGACTGCATCCTAAACGATACGAACACCGACATGGGTGTCGCTCTAATGATCCAGATACATGCGTCGGTGCATCAGTGTGGCTGGACCCATCACTGTTACTGCAAATACAGTAAAAAATGTAATGGCTTTTATCAGATTAACATTGATTTAACCTAATTTTAAATGCATTTATCAATAACTCATATTACACACTGGTCACTTCTGGCTGCAGGATGCCAAGCTGCTGTAAAACCAGAACAGTCTGCCACACATTTACTGTATGCTAATGCTTTAAGCTAAGTCGCTGATGGAAGACCTGAGCGTTATCGTTGCTTAAACAGATGGAGCCGGCATTTCTTTGCATCTTGCAGAGTAGGTCACCGAGCTTACTGAAACAATTTTAATTAACCCAGATATCTGCAGGGTGAGTTTCTCCTAATCCTCATGTGCTCACGGCTGGACACCACCACCCGCGTGTGTTGTTGTTACGCAACTCTTCCTGCCAGACACACACACACACACACACACACACACACACACACACACACACACACACACACACACACACACACACACACACACACACACACACACACACACACACACACACACACACACACACACACACACACACACACACACACACACACACACACACACACACACACACACACACACACACACACCTCGTTTGCCCTTCCCCCAGGTTATTTAACTATCTGCTGTGAAACACCACACTGGTAAAATGCAGCCGCTGGCTGTGGAGCTTCAACATTTTGGTCTATTTTCTTATCTAATGATGTGATACTTTTGCAGTGATGCAAAACCACAGATGTCAAATACCCGTCAGTGTACCTAAAGCAGAGTTTATTGAAAATGCAGCATCAATAGCGGATGTCAGGCTTTGGCATCATTCCCCCGTGGTATCAAAGAGCAAATTTGCTTTTCGTGCAACACAATATTGCATTGATGTTCGAATGTCACACAAGAGGAACAGTAACACCGAGGCAGCAGAGAGCAAATCTTTCACGTGTCGTAACGGCGTCGAATGCCGTGCCGGAGTTATTGTTCTTTAGGAAAAGCACGCTGACTGATGCAGCATTATCCGGCACCACATTACTATTGTAATCTTTTGAGGAACCAGTTTCATTAGATCTGCAAAAATGCAAACCAAAAACAAACCAAAGTATATTCAGAGAGAGATTCTGATTGGATAAAATCCTGTCATCAACATCAGCTCCTTCGAACACATCAGAAAATAAATCAGATGAAAACCAAACCCGAAGCATCAGCTTTGAAAAAACATGATAATTTCCATCCTTTCCTCTGACGCTGCCGGAGAAAACTTCATGGCTTTCCACAATTTAGAGAATTCTGTCTCTCTCGTAACAAAACCTGTCATTTACGTTTCTCTTTCACTGATGTGTAGTTTGCACATTATATGTAACACCCAGCACAGTGCTTCAGTAGACACCAGATGATGATGTCATACACCTGAAGCGGGTTGGTTCGCTGGAGTTTTTGACAATTAAAAGTGCGTCCACATTTTCAAAGTTAAACACATTTCTTTTAACAACGGTAGTTTCTGCTTCAGCCCTCTCCCCCCTCCCCCCGCACAGCGGCCGCAAACTCACTGATGCGCCTGCAGCCTCTCGGAGTTCCTGCTGCTCTAAACATTAAAATAATTATTTCATTTTCTGTTCCTCACTTCTGATTACCTTCAGTGGTGTCTGTTTGTTGCAACCAGCAGGTACAAAAACTAACTTGTTTTTATTTGACTATTTTTCTGTCCTGCCTGTTTATTATCTTCCTGCATCTCCTCTCAATCCTAAAGAGAAACTGCTACCTGGGTTCATATATATTCACCTCATGAGTTACCTTTGAACTGCAGTTCTAAAAGATCTACCGACCGCAAAAACAGCGGAGTGCTCACCGGCCGCACCAGTGATCGGTGCGTCACCAGAGGACAAAACAGGTGATGCGCTCCGCTCCACAGCAGCAAAACGCATCAGGCACAAATAAAAGAATTAAAGACAGAAAACATAGAAGGAAATGAGCCGACATGAACGATCGCGTGTTAAATTAGTTTTTGAGGTGGCGACACCTGATTTGATAATGTTACTGTGGCCGTGCTCAGGACGCAGATGTCTGGAGCGCGTCAACAATCAGAGCTTTGCATGCACAAGCTGGTTAAGGTTAGGATGGGGGTGAGGGGAAGGTTAAATTGCAAGAGGGTAAAGGTCACAATTTGGTTAAATGTCCGTTTTACGGCGGGCGTCAGTGCACCCATCGCGCAGGGGCTCATCACCTGCTGACAGCAGGCTGCTGTCTTTTCCGTGGGGTGCATCTTGTCGGTCATTATCACGTGACAGCGACTAGTCGATGACAGGCATAACAAGTCACTATAGAGCGGTGAAGTCGACTAGTTGATACAACACCTATCATATAACCTGTGCTTGTTTCGCATAAAATATTTTCATTATTCCCTTTAGTCAGCCAAGAAATCAAGACAAACTGCAGGTTGGTCGTTGCAGCCTCATCAGGTCTACCATTGATCCAGCTCAGGGAATCCCCCCATAGGAAGTGGACCAGGAGGCCTCCTAGTGAGCTCACCCGTGGACGGTGGAGAGACTCATCACCACTTGTATCCATGATCCTGTTTTTCCTTTTTTTAATCTCAACATCCAAATCTTTAGAGCGTATGTCGGGCTTAGAACGTAGCTGAACCGGAAAATTGAAAGCTTTATCTTTCAAATCAGCTCATTCTTCACCACAAACCAGAGCAAAGCCCTTGTTACTGCAGATGAAGAATCAAGAACGGCAGCAGAAACCTATGCGTTGTGTCTATTTTTATACATTTAATCTGACACGTTGTACCTTGGGTGACATTTTACACACTACAGTCTGCAGTTTAAACGACAGCTAGGAGCTCACAAAAACTATTGTGGAGAACATGACAGCTGGTTGAAGTAAAAAAAAATCTGCAGCAGAAACGTTATCAGAGGGAATCTGTGAAAGCACAAGGTGCAACTTCAAAGCAGCGTAGATGGCAGATATTGTCTTATGGAATGTTTTGATCCAAATCAGAGCAAAAATATTGATAATCTGAATTAAAACTTCTACCTGAGCGTTATCTTCCCCAACATGGCAGTGCTCGAAGCTTGTTTTTGTGTTTTTGACGCCCCGGTGAGGGCCGTTTTACAGTCACGAGACGTTTCCTGGCTTCGTTTAAGCAGTGCGTTACATTCAACTGGTTCTAATTTAGTCATTCTAAATTACAGGCACGTTTAAATGGTGATTTCCACAACTTGGCTGGGGCCCATTGCTCATCCGCTTGCACAGAAGACTGCTTTTCAGCATTCCGAATTGCAGCAAATGACACAGCCGCTTAATTCACTTGAGTTTGCGAGCCACATTCGGCACGTCCCACCGTGTTGAAGCACAACAGGAAGTGATCTGCCAAACCCCAGTGAGTGTTCAACGCTGACAACCACTGCAAACACTTATGGGCTTAGCAAAGAAAAGCAGTAAACAGACTACATCCCAGCTCGTGTCATCCCTGAGGAAGCAATAACACTTAATCCCAGTTTAACTTACCTTAGTGGGGGGTGTGACTCAAAAATTAATTTAAACTCTTCAAATCTCCTTATTGCTGCCATCTGTTGTTCCTTTTCACTCTAGACACCTCCCCTTATACTCCACCATGCACATTTCACTTTAAAACAGAAACTACCACATCCACTCCATTTAACAGCAGATATAGCAAGGATAACAGCCTCTTAATCTGGTAGTTTGGTACTTTAATCTGCCTCACATATGGTCCTTTTAGACGAACCGGACAAGCTCCACTCTGCTCCTCACAGCGCTGCCACACCGGAGTTTCCAGCACGTCTCGCCCGGAACCGCAATAAGCCAAAGTCAAGTCTCCTCCACAGTTTCTACTGTCCTTCCCGTCTGACATGCTCATCAAATACAGTTTATGTCCCCAACAGCTTAAAAAAAGATGACACAATGGTATGTGGTGAAGAGAAAGTTCCGTAAAACAAGTTCTTATCTGAATCTGGTGCCCTTGAGCCTGTGAGGCTGAAGCGATTACCCCCCCTCAGAAGAAATGTGGAATGCTGCCGTCGCCATGGCAACTCTGTCTCCCTATCCCAGCCTGGGCGGGACTGCGACCGGTGAAGGCCGCTGAATCGTTCCAGGAGTCACTGTGCCCTCTAAAACCCAACTACCTCCCTCCCCTGTCCAAACGGAGGTGACGAGCGCTGCTTATCGTGGCTGCATGCACTGACGTGTGGAGTCCCAACCGTACTGCCCCACCTAGTGGACACTTATGTTGTGTGATGCCTGATGTCTGTTGCATTTCTGTCTGAGGTGTTTCTTGCAGAGCAAAGCTGCCCTCCCTGTGGAGGGTAACTGAAGTGCCTTTTTTTCCCTCCACCTGAACCAATCCTCATGTGACCCTCTGATCTCCATTAAGGTAGCACGACTCGGGTTGCGAATGACCACAGACACCAGTTATTGTCATGTGTCTATGTATGTATGTCTGATCTCTGAAGTGTGTACTGAAACTCTAATTTTCCTCTGGAATTAATAATCTTTGAATTGAATTTGAATTGAATCAACCTAGAGGGTCTAAACTGGCCTGGCACGCAGCTCCGACTGGAATCGAACTGGTACTGTAATGGTTTAAATCCAAGAAATGTATGATGTTTTCAGGAAAAGCAGATAGAGATTGCACGGACTTGTTAAACAAGGTTAGCGGAGATGAAATGTTCATACTTCTGCTGGTCATGACCCGAGTTTAGTGAGTTCACAGATTACTCCAGGGACTATCAGGGCTGACTGATGCAGCTTTTAGCGCATTTCTATCAATCATCCAATGCATTAAATGTTATCAAAGCTTAGACATTTTTGTAGTGCTGCTTACACAAACAGATACTGGTCACTTTATTAGGTACACCTTGCTAGTACCAAGTTGGAATTCCTCTTTGTCTTCAGGGCTGTCTTTATTCCTCGTGGCACGGATTCAACAAGGGTTTCAATGTCCAGTGTGGTGTCTAAATGGTGCACAGTCAGTAACAAAGTGGAGTTTCACTGACACATTTGTAATACCTTCACTTTTTTAAACGTGATTGGTCGTGCTGAGTTTTATTTGAATGCTTGCGTTCCACCAAAAGAAAGCAGTCAGGGAAAGTTTCAGCACTTACACACTAGCGTCGGCTCCACGCCGCCCGTCTCAGCCCTGCCGCGTTCCTTCCACGCTGCCTTAGGAATGCGGACGTGACTGAGCACATGGGTGTTCTGTGGCCTGTGATGTCATGAGCGCATCTCTGAGCAAGTGGGCGGAGCAAAAGAGGGCAGAGATGTCAGCAGTGTCTCCATTATTAAACAGAAGGGGAGCTGAGCGGTCTTGCTTTTGGAGACTTCCTGACTCTGACTTTGCATCCTGCCTTGTTGTGTCTGGCAGCGGTGTGTGTGTGTGTGTGTGTGTGTGTGTGTGTGTGTGTGCGCGTGTGTGTGTGCGCGTGTGCGTGTGTGCGTGTGCGCGTGTGCGTGCGTGCGTGCGTGCGTGCGTGTGTGTGCGTGTGTGTGTGTGTGCGTGTGTGTGTGTGTGCGTGTGTGTGTGCGTGCGTGCGTATGTGTGCGTGTGTGTGTGTGTGTGTGTGCGTGCGTGTGCGTGTGTGCGTGCGTGTGTGTGCGTGTGTGCGTGCGTGCGTGTGCGTGTGTGTGTGCGTGCGTGCGTGCGTGTGTGTGCGTGTGTGTGTGTGTGTGCGTGCGTGTGCATGTGTGCGTGCGTGCGTGCGTGCGTGTGTGTGCGTGTGTGCGTGCGTGCGTGCGTGCGTGCGTGTGTGTGCGTGTGTGTGTGTGCGTGTGTGCGTGTCACAAAGTCACTTAAATTCTCTTTCTTCTCAATTGTGCTTATTAGCTTCACCAAGTCATCTTTGTCACACGTAGATGCCTAAGCGCATCGAGTTGGTGCCATAGGATTGGCTGCTCAGATATTTGCCTTCATCATTTAAACCTTGTTTACCAATTTTAAATCAGAAACAAGCTGCAAAATGTAGGTATCCAAGCAAAAACTGCAACCAAAATGGTCCAGTTTCGCTGGCAGGGTGATGATATTTGTTGAGTTTGTACGACGTTTTCCAATAATAAATCAGAATGAATATTGAATGTTAGCGATTCACTGGCTACTTGCTGCCACAGGGGAGGTGTCATAATGAAACAAAATCCACTAAATGTCACAACAGCACCAGCGAGTCGGATGCAGAGAATGTGGTCGTGTTTTCACCATGTTTAGAAAAAAAAAATTTACCCCTTCACTTTGAATGTGATGCACATCAAAGAGGAATAGAAAGCTTACTCCGAGCTGACTGTGTAAATAACTGGACATTTTTAAGTTAAAGCCTTCTTTTGGTGCCACGCAAGCATTCAAATGAAACTCAAATTCTGCATGAGACCAGAGGCTACACACACACACACACACATATATATATATGTGTGTGTGTGTGTGTGTATGTGTATATGTGTATTTTTGTTACTAGTTTTTTCTCTTATCTGCTGAAGAGTATACTTCCAATCCAATAATAATCCAATAATTGGAAATTTAAAAAGAGAAGCACATTAAGCACAGTCCAACTGAAATGGTCATTTTGACCCAAATTGTTAAAGGAACGTTCATTTTCAATTATTGATCAGGTCATTTAGAGTTCTGCCCACAAAGAACGAAATAAAAAATACACATTCTCATTTTGTTGGTGTAGATTCTCAGTCACCTGGGACTCGATCATCTTCAGAGTTTAAATGAAAACAAACCGGAATCTTCTGGTTTTCTTGAAATGGTTTCTCCTTCGTTTCAGAACTGAGGAGGCAAAACTTAAGAGACTCAGTTCAGATTATGAACCGAATGGTTTAATTTAAACAATTTTACAATACAGAAGATATATTTTAACACGTGACATCACATGAAGCTAGATTAACTGTACTAAAATGACCTTTTACAGGGTGAATAAAACATTTGTCAGCCCCCTCTGTTCCTTGTGTGTAGGGTATCCCGTTTGCAACTTAACCCTTTCCGAACTGTTGCTTTGAACTCTCAAAGTCGCGTATCTCGTGAAAGACAATGAAGCTTTACTGTAATGCATGTGTAAAGCTTAAAACAGCTGAGCTAGACCTGGTTAGTAATGTTATTTATACAGCACTTATCACAGACACAGAATCACAAAGTGCTTCACATAGATTAAAACAAAATAAAACATAAAATCATAAAATCAAATAAATTATCAAAAAAATGAAGTCATAAAATTGTCAAATTTCATAAACAGATGAAAGATTAAAAATTTGAGTTAAAAATAAGAAAATAAAAGATTTAGTTTAAAGCAGCTTTAAATAAAAGGACTTTAGATGTTTTTTAAAAGTGTCCAGACTGTCAACGCTGCGTAAGGATAAAGGAAGATCATTCCAGAGTCGGGTGCAACAGTCTGGAAGGAGCGATCACCTGGACTTTTATACCTGGTCTTTGGAACTTCTAGAAGGTTCTGGTGGGTGGACCTGAGGGCTCGGGTTGGAGCATAAGGCTTTAACAGGTCAGTAATATAGGGAGAAGCTTGACCATGTAGAGCCCTGAAGGTTCTAGTCGGGACTAAACGAACTCTAAAGTTAACGGGTAACCAGTGCAGATACGTCAGAACAGGAGTGATGTGTGCTTTTCTGTTTGCTCCAGTTAGGAGCCTCGCTGCAGAGTTCTGGACCAACTGAAGGCGGTCCAGGGCTTTTTGTTAGAACATGTGAAGAGTGTGTTACAGTAATCTAGTCGGGAGGAGATAAAGGCATGGAGAACCATTTCTAGTTTTGACATCAACCTTCACAGTTTTGAGAAATTTCTTAAGAGATAAAAACAGTTTCAGACCAATATTTTTGAGTGGTCTTCAAGAGACACTGATTGGTCAAAAACAACGGCAGAAGATAAATGACCGAGTTTTTGACTAATCAGGGGAACCATGCTCTCAGGGGCAATGATCAGACATTCAGTCTTTTCAGAGTTTAACTGAAGGAAGTTATCTTCTAGCCAGCTGGTGATCGCTGTCGTAACAAATTCGTCACGATGGAGCCTCAGAAGAAAAAAAGAAAACATGTCCGGCCACAGTAGGGTCAAACAAGAGACACGTTTTCTGAATCATGAGAGCTCAGAGAAACGAGTCCTGCATGTTTTAGATCTTAAACCGCTCCTGTAGAAACTAATGAAGGCTGGGAGAGCTACAGGGCAACTGCCAAGCAGTTTGGTGAAAGTAAATCAACTGTAGGAGCAACAGAAGAGGCTAAAGACGACTGTTTGTCTCTTTCGAATGGGTGCTCCATGCAAGATCTCACCTCACGCGGTATCACCGGTAAGAAAGGTGAAGATTCAGACCAGAACTACACGTGAGGAGCTGGTCAATGAATAATGCTGGGACCACAACTTCAAAGGTCTTTGTTGGTAAAACACCACGGTATCATGGTTTAAACATTTTAACTGCACAAAAAGTTCCTCTGCTCAAGTCATCACATGTCCATTCCCATCTAGAGTTTCCCAACAACCATCTGGATGATCTAGAGGTGCCATGGGAGAACTTCATTAGGTCAAAAGAGACCAAAATGGAACTCTGGTCTAAACTCCACTCGCAGTGTTTGGCAGCGAAAGAGGTTCATTTGAGGTTTCAAAATGTCACTTCGGACACCCGTCGGAGACTCCAGACATTATCTTAAGGATCTGAAAGGACTTGAAATCGTAGTGGTTGAAAACATCATCAAAGCACACAACCTAAGGCAGCTATTCCCTGTATTGATAGAACACTTGCAAATGACATGTTCTGGCATATAAAACTGTTAGCATCGACAAACGTCTCAGAATTTGAAGCATAATTTCACAGATGAGATTAGTCAATTATGGGGATTTTTCTTTGAACATTTTAATACTCGTCATTGTTTGTGTTATCATTCATGTTCTTCACCACAGTTAAATCTGATGTGAGTTCATGAAGCCGTTGAAATTGTACGATTTGATTTTGACTGTGTGGGAAAGGGGAATGTGGGCCTCGGTGGATCGTGTGCAACATCGAACTGTAAACCATAAACAGAATTCATTTTGGTTCATTTAATTTTCTCCATGCACCTTAAAACTGATTCTTTTTTTCTACATACTGCTATAAAGTTAATTAGCTCTTCTGGATCGGTTTGATGCTCACAGCTAAGTATTTAGTGATGTTCTGTTTGTGTCATCAGGTTATTTTCTCTAAAAGATCATTTAATGACAATAACCGCTATTTTCCTTAGAATGAGGTTTGCAGGTAAACAACACGCTCACTGTTGAGACATATGTTTAAATATAGTAGACGTGCATTTATTTACTTGTTTTTTCTTGTTGCAAAAGCAGGGATTAACCTCCATCGTCTTTAATTAGATGGTGGAGGCTCATCTGCAGATTTGTGTACCAGACTTTTACTGTGATTTATTTGTCACTTGTCTCGGTTAAGTGGTCGCCTCGGGCGAGACGGGGTTAAGACAACAAATAGGTCATGTGCCACAGAGATCAGGGATTTGACACAGAACTGCCATCGACACACACACACACACACACACACACACACACACACACACACACACACACACACACACACACACACACACACACACACACACACACACACACACACACACACACACACACACACACACACACACACACACACACACACACACACACACACACACACCTTAAACCTGAAACCATAAGAATAACATACATCAGCACTGGACAGGAACCCCGACACTTTGCATAATGATTTGTAACCTTTTCAATCACAAATCTAAATCTATTTAAACCAAACAGACTTAATGGCGTGTGTAAAATCTCAAATTGATGAGAAGAAAAGGTGCAAAAGTATCAGAAAATGTATCAAAAATACCAAACAAGTGAAAGAATTTAATACCTCAGCTTGATCCAATATTTGTTTCCATCTTCACTTGGATTTACAGATTAATACCTGACCGCGCTTTATTTGGTTACGGTTTGCAAAATCAGACATCCTTCAGTCAAATCTTCTTTACTCCCTAATTGCAGGTTGGGTCACACTTCAGCTGCTGGTGTTGACTTCATTCAAAATAATTGCGAAGCACTTTTTATGTCGACAGTCTGGACATTTAAAAAGCAGCTAGAGACCCTGTTATTTAAAGTTGCTTTGTCTTTTTATGATGTTCTTGATCTGTTTTAACTCGTTCACTGCCAATGACGACTAAAGTCGTCGTTTTCATGTTTTTATTGTGTGGGCGTCGGACGAGCCCCCGCACCGTGAGAACAAACATCTCAGCTCTGAAGTCGATTTTCATCTGCATACGTCACGCGTCACGTGATCAGGAAGCAGAACATCCATGTGTTAGGAGATCGTTTTGGGCCGCTGCTGTAAAAAAAGTGAGGCGTGAACCGGAAAAAGCTTCTGCCGATCACAATTCAACAACGGATTATGAAAGAACGGATAACGCTCGGATTCTTCCTGATGTAAGAGGTGAGTCTCCTCTTTGTTTTGGTTGTTTTGGCGTCGACATCATCCTAGCGCGCAACGTTCTGTCACTCAACAGTGAAAATGGTGAGAAACGCTGGCAGCGAAGGGCTTTACCGATCAGGAAACAGCTGGCAGCGATGATCTTTACTCGATTAATGATCTTTTTTGTTTGTAAAACATGCTATTCTTTTGTTTTGTCTTTTAACAATAATTTAATCTTGTTATCTTTGTATTTGCCAGTGAACACTTGGTGCTTTATCAGCTTAGAAATGACTAGGATCTGGCTCCCACCTGCAGGTAAAGATGAGCAGGAAGTTTGACACATCGAATTAGCAGACGTGCGATTGTGTTTAACGGCATTCCAACATCCAAAAGGAAAATCCTTGGTCACTTTAGTTTTTGGAATAAACCACCCAGGAGAGTTTTGCTTCATATAGAATCAAGTTTTCATTAGTGTTCCTTGAAGACACGGACATAGATCAGATCAAATAAACTATTTAGTTTATTTAACTTAATTGAGAGACATTTTCTCTACATGCGTTTAACAAACTTTTATTTGTGCAGTAGATTGAGTCTTATGACCATAAATCTGATTTTAAGCCATTTCCTTTTAAAGTAAAAACAGACTAAAGCACATTTCACATTAATGTTTGTTGGACTGCATTTAGCTCAACTTTAGCTTGATTACGGTGTTTACATAAGCTTCTGCAATGTGACGTCACCCCAGAGCATAACACTGCCCCCGCATGCTTGTACAGTAGGCACTAGGCATGATGGATGCATCACTTCATCTGCCTCTCTTCTTACCCTGATGCACCATCACTCTGGAACAGGGTCCACCTGGACTCAGACCACTTTTTAATAAAGCGTTGGACAGTTCAGAACCCAGTTTTAGCCGTTTCTGCATCTCCTTAGATGTTTTCTCTGCTTGATGCCAATGATCTGACCCTTCTCACACTGACTAACATCTTTTCCATGACCACCAGATGTGTCTTTTCACGTGGTTGTTTAAGAAATGAGCAGCAACTCATGGCACCATTTGGGGTTAAAGAGCTTGTTGCAGCTGAAAGAGGAGGTTCATACCTCTTAGTTTAGTTAAATCCGCATGGCGACTTATTTTGGCCAGGCAGTGTATTTTGGATGCAACTTAACAGCTTTTTGAACTCCTCAGTCATTGGACCCCATTCTCCACGTGTATTCGGTCATTCTGCCTTCCAAATGAGGATGAGTCAGTTCTTCTAAATGGAGTCAAAACAGGACAGTTAATGTTCTTCCAAACCATTTAGCCAGATGAGTCAGACCTGCACCAGAAAAAGGAAAAATAAAACCTTTTCATGTCCAAATTCTCTCAGAACATCAAGGGTAATTAAATTAACAATAGACATGATTAGAACCCACAAAGTCAGTTTAATTGAGTTAGATGTGGTATTTACTGGCAGAAGCGCCAATGAGAGCAGCTTGATTTGTTTGTCTCATGACTCCAACAAACATGAACGTACGAAACCCGCGGGGGTTGGTGCATAAAGTCAGCAGGCTGAATCAGAATCCAGGTGAGACCACTGGTTCAACAACATGCACCACGTCAGTCTTATTTACTGGAGAGAAAATCAAACCAGGCGCGTAATGAATAAACACGTCTCCACACCAGCAGTCACCTCGCTGCAGAACAGTACCGAACAGCGTTCAGATCTATAGTTCCACTCCAGACCAAAACACAACGTGGAGGATTATCTGTTCAGCTAATTAGGCCAAAGAAAAACAGCTAATGTGTTGAAAAAAGGAGGAAAAAAATCTTTACGGGTGTAACGAGATACAAACAGGCCAATAATCCACTTGTAACAAGATAAGTGAGCATGGCCTTTTGTCGGTACGTTGAAGCTGTGCAATCAATGCCCCCCCCCCCGAGCTGCAAGGCCCCCCTCGTAGCAGAAGCTTGGACCTTCATTTATCAGAAGCACACGTCTCACCCAAGAATGTGCCCTCACCTGCAGGGTGGGTGATCAGCGGTAGTGACAGAAGGATGGAGAGGCATATGGGGGAGGCGGGGAGAGAGGATGAGAGAAAAGGTAAACATGAAAAATGGAGGTCTGAAGGGAGGGAAGGAATCGCCGCTCGTTCTCTGCCCTGCTGTCAGGTAAATACCACCTGAGTGTTTTACAGATGCTGGCATTTTGAATGCACCCCTTTGTCCTTCTCATTTTATTTTTATCCTCTACTCGACACAGGAAACCGTTGCGAACATTAGACGTCACAGAAAATCAGAAACACTACCAACTATGTAACATTAATACTGGAAATCACAACCAGGCAAACAGATAAGCTAGCCTCCACACACCAAAACCCAATGGTTATTTTCTTTAAATGTTATTTCCACATTATTATTTACCTGCAGCAGCTCTGGATGGTGAATTGATATAAAATAAGTTTCCTACGCATCTTTTCCTGAATCTTTTCTGCAGAGTCAGGGGCAGAATCCACGCGGAGTGCTCCTGCATGCCAACAGTTTACGATAATTGAGATATTAAAAGGGGAGACCACACACATTTTCATTAATCCACATGATTAAATGCATGCACACTTTCTGCTTTTGCACATTTTCAGCTGCAGTGTTGGAGTCAGTTTGATGCATCCGTTTTTGCTGAAGAGAACATTTAACTGCGATTTACCACCTAAGTAGTTTTTTCCTAGCAGCTACCAGAACTCACAGGGCTTTTTCAAGTTGAATCAACCTTTCTGCTCTCACTTCATCGCCGTTCATTCTCATTTTTACTTGTGCAATGTTTGGCATTACCCTGAGGCTCCAAAAATATTTGGAGCGTTTTCGCCCTACATACTTCAATTTCATCAAAAATTGATTCTGAAAGCCTTGAAATACTTTGACTGTGTCTCTGAAACTCTCTGCTCACGGAGAAGCAAAAAATAACAATGGCTGTATTATCGCGGCAGGAAATGCCTGACAGAATTCATCTTCAGCCTCCAGTAATATGAGCGACTTTCCCGAGAGATTTGGCAGAACTGTGAACACACGCTCACAGGCAGGGGCGTCCTGATAAAATTGCCCTGCTTGCTCTTAATTCCACAAGATTCTGGCTGCTGTTATTGTCAGTCGCTGAGAAAGTAGGTCAGAGAGCGTTTGTTGATCTTGTGTTGAAAGGTAGATTTATATTGCCACCCAGACTTCCACAGCTCCAGACACGAGTCCAGAGCACACCCATCGAAGATAAAGCCTGAAACTTATTTTATCCGCTTCATGTTGCCGTCTGTTAGGAATAGGCCTGCGATCTCCCAGCTTCAGGCACAGCTATCATTACATTGTCCTAAGCTAATGAGACGGAGCGTCTGCTCATCTTCAACCTCGATTCCCTGGAAATTTGTGGGTGATAGAATAAACGTAAAAACAACTTAATGCATGGAAGCACCGCTTTTTCTGCACACTTATTTTGACGTCGATGTAAATAATAAAATAGACGTACTCTCCTAAAGTAATTGTCCATCAACACAAAACAGATCGTCTACAGGAGTGGTTCATCACTAATTTAAACAAATCAGCTGTGTTCATTATGTAAAACATGCAGGAAACCTGCTAGAAGCAGACTGCAGCACCAGGTATGTCAGCACAACAAGGCGGCCTGCCGTTCTGAAGTTGCGAGTGGAATATTCTGGCCACAGAAGACCTGGTGGCCTTTTATTAACCCTGTAAAGCGTCACTTTAGCACATATGGCTCATGAAGTATCCCTTTAAGCTCTTATTTTTCACCTGTATTTGTAGCTGATAGTTGGGATTTCTTGTTAAGCCGATGTGAAAACCTGCAGGGGAAGCAGCTCCAGCTGCTGCTTTTGTGTAGGATTAGCAACATCTGTCAGCGGACAGCTGTAAGCTTCAGAGTACCAAAGATAAAAATACTCTTAAATGCTAATGAGAAAACTGCTCTCCTTTTCCTTCTTTTAGGTTTTTCAGGCTTGTTTTTGCCTAAAAGTAAAACATACTTGAAAAAATGAAAAAAGAAAAATTTTAACTTTTGTTGTTCATTAAAGATTTTTTATGTGTCGTCAGAAGACTTCTTACTTCTGATGGGTTGGGAATTCAACAGGTGAGTCATTAGTCAACAACTACGTTCATGACTCATCATCCTTCCATCATGTGTCAGGTGTCAGGGTCAGGTTCCATCAGGTGTGTTTCACTGAAAATGTTTTAAAATTATTATTTCTCATTCAAATGGGTCACTAAGTTTTTCATGCTGGCTGAACATGAAAATAAGTCTCCAGCACCTATGTCTTGCTTTAGCTTCTGATAAAAAATAGACGGTGAAACTCTAGGATTAGATCTACGTCACACTGTCACTTAAAACTCATGGACCCACCCGTCTTGACTGACAATGGGGAAGGCTGTTGTTGGTTTAGCATCCAGGAAAAAGCAGAGAGCGTCTCAGCTAGTAGAAGCTAACCGTTAGCATTAGCAACTTCAACACAGGGCAGAACTCCTCCGGGCTTGTGTTATTTGTGGAGATAAAACATCATCTTTGCAGAGCAAACAGTCAGTGGTAGAGTTATGTTGCTATTATCCAATCAGGTGAGATGTCCAAGTATCAGGAAATACGACTCCAAATCCTGATCTCTTCTGACGTGGCTTATTTCCAGATCCTGAAACAAGCACATCTGCCCTTTTGCCGTTTTACTGTTACGATTCCTCTCCTGGATGACTGAAAATCCACACCAACTTGTTTTTCTCTTTCTTTTAGTCACGGATGTCTTTAATAAAATGCCACCAATAACAGTTTCCTACTCCTCCAGAGCCGACACTGATGTGCCAGGTCCCTAATTAAATGACACATTTGTGTGACCACACCTCCACACGATTCCCAGAAATCAGAAATGATTCTCCACCTTTACATTTCCCATGAAAAGGCTCTTAAGTCTGTATCAGGCCACTCTTCTTTTCTATAGCTGGGAAAATGTCAATGGCTAATTACTAATTTTTGCCTCGCTGTGGTTCCTAAGGTCTCATCTAATTGGCTATTTAGACTCAGGGAAATGGCAGCGCCTCAAGGCCAGTTACCCGTAGAAACCTGGGAAAGAACAAACCAGCTTTCGAGAGTGTGAGACACAGAAGGTTTAATCGGTCAAGTCTGAGCAGACAACCAGGTAATGGGTTTGGAGAGTCCATTTCTCTTTCATATGTTCTTCAAGGTTAGCACACAAGCTAATGGCCCATGAGGAACAGCCTAAAAGTTAAATGAAAGGGTTAAAAGAGTCTCCTCTTGTGAAAATGTTTGAAATCTTGCAGCATGAAGATAACCTTAAAGAAATCCACAATTCCCTCCTCCCGCTCCATCACATGACCACACATGCAGGGCTTTTGAGGAGTACCTGGAGAGCACCTGTAATACAATGCAAACTTGTAGAAAAGCCACAGCCGGGATTTAAACTTGCAACCTCACTGTGAAGCTGCAGTGCTACCAGCTGCGCCACCATGCAGCCCCAGTTTTAAACTATAAAACCTCTTTAATATTTTAGCGAGCACATTCCACTTTCAGCTAAAGCTTTCCCCCTTTTACGTTTGATATTTTAGTCACGGGTAACACACACAGCAAACTCAATGTGATCTCTTCATTTGACTCTGTTTATCAGAGGTAACCACTGGGCCGTCCAGTTGCTGGCCTCACCAAACCGCCACACTTCCCTGGGTCCTCCACACGTTACACACTCACGTATTTAGTAACATAACTCCACTGGTGGGAGGGGTTCTCTGCTCAGTGATATCAGAGAGCGAGAAACAGCCGGCTGCTACCACTTCTACTTTAGGACAAAACTACAGAGTCCCAAAAAGAAAAACACCATTTAATCGTAGAAATCGATGCCTGGTGTTTAGTGCTCCAACGTTTACTCTGGCAATGCGGGTTTTCGGTTCCAGCAGCATCTCAGGGAAGATACCAGAGGCCAAGGGTGAACGTTTCGTAAAAACTTAGCTTGATGGCAGATTGGTTATAAAAGCTTTAAGAGCTTATACTGTATTATTATTATTATTATTATTATTATTATTATTATTATTATTGAATTATATACAGTGTAGCTCATCACCATCAGTGCGTCAATGAATGAATAATTCACTGCAGTGTAAAGCGCTTTGAAGTCCTCAGACTCTGATAGGCGCTATACAAGTACAGCTTGTTTATTGGTCATCACAGACCTAAAACACTTTACACCACAGTCATGTATTCACCCACTGCTGGTGATGAGCTACAACATAGTCATGTATTCACCCACTGGTGGTGATGAGCTACAACATAGTCATGTATTCACCCACTGGTGGTGATGAGCTACAACATAGTCATGTATTCACCCACTGGTGGTGATGAGCTACAACACAGTCATGTATTCACCCACTGGTGGTGATGAGCTACAACATAGTCATGTATTCACCCACTGGTGGTGATGAGCTACAACACAGTGGGACAAAACACAGTGGCAAGATGGCGCCAGCGTGTTCGGCAAGCCGTCTGCTGTTCTCTATTTTTTTAATTTTTTCGCTGTTCTTGTGTTTTGTGGTTAATGTTGGGACCGCTATCCTGACTTATGACCGTGCCAACCTCCTGGATTTTCGTTCGCCTTGGCTCCCTGGCCAGGATTACCACCACTACCATCGCGAGACCCTGCAAATGCTGCGCTCTACTATTCCAGCCTCTCTGTGGAGAATCCCCGGTCCGTTGTGGTTCAGGAAGCGGCGCCGTCGGCGTGGTAAGCGTGGTGGCTGTCTGGTCCGTGTGCGAGCTGAGCTGGCACGCACCTCGGGATTCATGCAGTCTCGAATGGGTGTGCCGGCTCGATGCCGCTCTGTGAGGTGTTACCTGGATTCTGTGGACCGGCGGCTCTTCTCCGCTCCCGGCTCTGCCTCTGGCCTCTGCGCTGCGTCCTCGTCTCACCCTGCTCCGTCTCCCTGCTGGTGCCACCGTGGTGTGGATTTCTCAAACATTCGGGTTCTGAAGCACATCTCTTCTCATACACCCAGGTTGGATCCAGTACCGCCGTACAGGTTTGCCCTGATGAATACTCGCTCTCTTGGCAATAAATCATTCATTATTAAGGATTATTTTATTGACAATAACCTGGATTTCCTTCTCATAACGGAATCTTGGATTGCTCCTGATGATTTAGCCACTATTTCTGAAACTTTACCTGCTGACTGTGCATATTTTAATAATCCAAGAACAACTGGTCGTGGTGGAGGTCTTTTGACCATCTTCAAACGGACTATTGTCTGTAAACCCATCACCTTCCCTGATTTTACCAGCTTTGAGTTAACTGCCTTTGAACTGTGTTCTTCACTTCCCGTTCTCTGTGCCTTGCTGTACCGTCCTCCAAAATACAGCAGAGACTTTATAACCCAGTTTTCTGATATTTTATCTGATATCTGTTCACACTATGAATGTGTTCTTATCTTAGGTGATTTTAATATTCATGTTTGCTGCCCTGAGAAGCCTCTTGTGGGAGAATTTTTAAATGTTATTGACTCTTTTGGCCTGGCCCAGTTGGTTAATATGCCAACACATGAACGCTCTCACATCTTGGACTTGGTTCTCACTCATGGCTTGAAGATCACTGACATGTTTGTTGATGCTGTCCATATTTCAGATCATTTCCCGGTTTTGTTTCGCCTTCATAGATCCAATGCCTCTTTAATTAATTTAATGCCTGCTCGCAGAGCCCGATCTTTTACACCATCTACTGCAACAGAATTCTGTACTTTATTCACTGATCTTGTTTCCACTTTGCCGGTGTTTTCTAGCACTGATGATTTGTTGCACTTTTTTCGATCTTCCTGCCTTACTGTGCTAGATCAGATAGCCCCTATGAGAACTAGACGCTCTAACGTTCGGTCGGATCCCTGGATCAGTGCAACTACCAGATCTGTCAGGCGTGAGTGCAGAAGAGTCGAGCGTAGATGGAAAAAGGATAAGCTTCAGATTTCATACCAAATAATGATAGATACCTGGGCTCGTTACCAGAAAGTAGTTAAAGATGCCCGTAATAAATTCTTTTCAAATATTATTACTGCATCCTTTGGCAACCAGCGTGTCCTGTATCAGACCCTCAATGCTGTTCTTTCAGCCAGTGACCACCACTCTCTTACTACCTCGGATGCTCAATGCACTCAATTTTTGAAATTTTTTCTTGGAAAAATTGCTAGTATCCGGGCTCAGATTAGTTCTCCCTATGTCACTAGTCGTCCTGAACCCATTCGGCTTCGGTCTCTGGATAACTTTGACTTGCTTTCTTTGTCCTCTCTTGAGAACCTCCTGTCTGCCTTGAAGCCGTCAGGTTCTCCGGTTGACCCTGTTCCTCCACACCTCCTTAAAGAGACATATTCTGTCACTGGCCCCCTTATGCTGAGCATTATTAACAACAGCCTATCCACTGGTGTTGTACCCCGTGCTTTTAAACATGCAGTAGTTCAACCCGTTCTGAAGAAGCCTGGCCTTGACACCTCTGTTATGAGTAATTTTCGCCCGATCTCCAAGCTTCCATTTTTATCAAAACTGTTAGAGCGTGCTGTTTTTAACCAAATTATGTCTCATCTAGATGATCATGGTTTAATGGATCCCTTCCAGTCAGGCTTCCGATCCCTCCATAGCACCGAGTCAGCTCATCTTCGTGTTTTTAATGACATTTTATTAACCCTTGACTCTGGTTCTAATGTATTGCTGGTTTTATTGGATCTGTCGGCTGCTTTCGATACGGTTGATCATGCTATTCTGCTGACTCGGCTGAACCAGCTGGTCGGCATCCAGGGGACTGCCTTAGACTGGTTTAGGTCCTACTTCTGTGACCGCACCTTTAATGTTATGATGGGTAGTGCTGCCTCCCCCTCTGCGGCTTTGACTTGTGGTGTTCCTCAGGGCTCTATTCTTGGACCCCTTTTATTTAATTTATATATTTTGCCCCTGGGTGACATTTTTAAAAAACACCACATTGATTACCATTTTTATGCAGACGATTGCCAATTATATGCCTCTGTGAAGCCTAATGACTCCTTACTGCCCCTTGTTGAATGCTGTGATGATGTGAAGAGCTGGCTGTCAGAAAACTTTCTTTTGCTGAACGACGCTAAGACAGAGGCCATCATTTTCAGCCCTGGTACTTCTCAAAGTCCCCAACTGACCCTTCCATTTATCACAAGTGGGTTGAAAAACCGTGTCACAAACTTAGGGGTTGTGATGGACGCTAAACTAAAAATGGACATTCATGTCAACCAGGTAGTTAAGACCTGTTATTACCACCTGAGGCGTCTCTCTAAAGTTAAGCCCATTTTAAAAAGGCATCATCTTCATTCAGTTGTCCATGCATTTATTACTTCCCGTCTCGACTACTCTAACTCAGTGCTATACGGTATCTCCTCCTCCACTCTCGCTCGACTTCAGCTAGTGCAGAACGCAGCAGCTCGCTTCTTGACTGGCACCAGGCAGCGGGAACACATCACACCGGTTTTAGCAAATCTTCATTGGCTCCCCATCCATCTCCGGATAGAGTTTAAGATCCTGGTTTTTGTGTTTAAATCCCTAAATAACTTAGCACCTGGCTACTTGTCTGACCTCATTCACCCATATGTCCCTATAAGATCCCTCCGATCAGCTGACCAACACCTCCTACATGTCCCTAGCTCTCGCTGTAAGTCCCGCGGGGAGCGCGCCTTTTCAGTTTGTGCACCGAAGCTCTGGAACCACTTGCCCCTCCCGATCAGACTCTCTTCCTCTCTTTCCCTTTTTAAGTCTCGTTTAAAAACTCACTTTTATTCTCTGGCTTTTAATTCTGTCTAACTTATTCCCTTTCTACCTTTCCTTTTAGGGTTGGATTACTTGATTTTAATGGATTTAGTTTTTATTTTTGATTGTTTTTATTGTGTGTTTTGTTCAGCACTTTGGTCGGCTCTCATGCCGTGTTTAAATGTGCTATATAAATAAAATTGGTATGGTATGGTATGGTATGTATTCACCCACTGGTGGTGATGAGCTACAACACAGTCATGTATTCACCCACTGGTGGTGATGAGCTACAACACAGTCATGTATTCACCCACTGGTGGTGATGAGCTACAACATAGTCACTTATTCACCCACTGGTGGTGGTGAGCTACAACATAGTCATGTATTCACCCACTGGTGGTGATGAGCTACAACACAGTCATGTATTCACCCACTGGTGGTGATGAGCTACAACACAGTCATGTATTCACCCACTGGTGGTGATGAGCTACAACATAGTCATGTATTCACCCACTGGTGGTGATGAGCTACAACATAGTCATGTATTCACCCACTGGTGGTGATGAGCTACAACACAGTCATGTATTCACCCACTGGTGGTGATGAGCTACAACATAGTCATGTATTCACCCACTGGTGGTGATGAGCTACAACATAGTCATGTATTCACCCACTGGTGGTGATGAGCTACAACATAGTCATGTATTCACCCACTGGTGGTGATGAGCTACAACATAGTCACTTATTCACCCACTGGTGGTGGTGAGCTACAACACAGTCATGTATTCACCCACTGGTGGTGATGAGCTACAACACAGTCATGTATTCACCCACTGGTGGTGATGAGATACAACACAGTCATGTATTCACCCACTGCTGGTGATGAGATACAACACAGTCATGTATTCACCCACTGGTGGTGATGAGCTACAACATAGTCATGTATTCACCCACTGGTGGTGATGAGCTACAACATAGTCACTTATTCACCCACTGGTGGTGATGAGCTACAACATAGTCACTTATTCACCCACTGGTGGTGATGAGCTACAACATAGTCACTTATTCACCCACTGGTGGTGATGAGCTACAACATAGTCACTTATTCACCCACTGGTGGTGATGAGCTACAACATAGTCACTTATTCACCCACTGGTGGTGATGAGCTACAACATAGTCACTTATTCACCCACTGGTGGTGATGAGCTACAACATAGTCATGTATTCACCCACTGGTGGTGATGAGCTACAACATAGTCATGTATTCACCCACTGGTGGTGATGAGCTACAACATAGTCATGTATTCACCCACTGGTGGTGATGAGCTACAACACAGTCATGTATTCACCCACTGGTGGTGATGAGCTACAACATAGTCATGTATTCACCCACTGGCGGTGATGAGCTACAACACAGTCATGTATTCACCCACTGGTGGTGATGAGCTACAACACAGTCATGTATTCACCCACTGGTGGTGATGAGCTACAACACAGTCATGTATTGACCCACTGGTGGTGATGAGCTACAACACAGTCATGTATTCACCCACTGGTGGTGATGAGCTACAACACAGTCATGTATTCACCCACTGGTGGTGATGAGCTACAACACAGTCATGTATTCACCCACTGGTGGTGATGAGCTACAACATAGTCATGTATTCACCCACTGGTGGTGATGAGCTACAACATAGTCATGTATTCACCCACTGGTGGTGATGAGCTACAACATAGTCATGTATTCACCCACTGGTGGTGATGAGCTACAACACAGTCATGTATTCACCCACTGGTGGTGATGACCTACAACACAGTCATGTATTCACCCACTGGTGGTGATGAGCTACAACACAGTCATGTATTCACCCACTGGTGGTGATGAGCTACAACATAGTCATGTATTCACCCACTGGTGGTGATGAGCTACAACATAGTCATGTATTCACCCACTGGTGGTGATGAGCTACAACATAGTCACTTATTCACCCACTGGTGGTGATGACCTACAACATAGTCTTGTTTTCACCCACTGGTGGTGATGAGCTACAACATAGTCACTTATTCACCCACTGGTGGTGATCAGCTACAACATAGTCATGTATTCACCCACTGGTGGTGATGAGCTACAACACAGTCATGTATTCACCCACTGGTGGTGATGAGCTAAAACATAGTCATGTATTCACCCACTGGTGGTGATGAGCTACAACATAGTCATGTATTCACCCACTGGTGGTGATGAGCTACAACACAGGCATGTATTCACCCACTGGTGGTGATGAGCTACAACATAGTCATGTATTCACCCACTGGTGGTGATAAGCTACAACATAGTCATTTATTCACCCACTGGTGGTGGTGAGCTACAACATAGTCATGTATTCACCCACTGGTGGTGATGAGCTACAACACAGTCATTTATTCACCCACTGGTGGTGATGAGCTACAACACAGTCATTTATTCACCCACTGGTGGTGATGAACTACAACACAGTCATGTATTCACCCACTGGTGGTGATGAGCTACAACACAGTCATGTATTCACCCACTGGTGGTGATGAGCTACAACACAGTCATGTATTCACCCACTGGTGGTGATGAGCTACAACATAGTCATGTATTCACCCACTGGTGGTGATGAGCTACAACATAGTCATGTATTCACCCACTGGTGGTGATGAGCTACAACATAGTCATGTATTCACACACTGGTGGTGATGAGCTACAACATAGTCATGTATTCACCCACTGGTGGTGATGAGCTACAACATAGTCATGTATTCACCCACTGGTGGTGATGAGCTACAACATAGTCATGTATTCACCCACTGGTGGTGATGAGCTAAAACATAGTCATGTATTCACCCACTGGTGGTGATGAGCTACAACATAGTCATGTATTCACCCACTGGTGGTGATGAGCTACAACATAGTCATGTATTCACCCACTGGTGGTGATGAGCTACAACATAGTCATGTATTCACCCACTGGTGGTGATGACCTACAACACAGTCATGTATTCACCCACTGGTGGTGATGAGCTACAACACAGTCATGTATTCACCCACTGGTGGTGATGAGCTACAACATAGTCATGTATTCACCCACTGGTGGTGATGAGCTACAACATAGTCATGTATTCACCCACTGGTGGTGATGAGCTACAACATAGTCATGTATTCACCCACTGGTGGTGATGAGCTACAACGAAGTCACTTATTCACCCACTGGTGGTGATGAGCTACAACACAGTCATGTATTCACCCACTGGTGGTGATGAGCTACAACACAGTCATGTATTCACCCACTGGTGGTGGTGAGCTACAACATAGTCATTTATTCACCCACTGGTGGTGATGAGCTACAACAGTCATGTATTCACCCACTGGTGGTGATGAGCTACAACACAGTCATGTATTCACCCACTGGTGGTGATGAGCTACAACACAGTCATGTATTCACCCACTGGTGGTGATGAGCTACAACACAGTCATGTATTCATCCACTGGTGGTGATGAGCTACAACATAGTCATGTATTCACCCACTGGTGGTGATGAGCTACAACATAGTCATGTATTCACCCACTGGTGGTGATGAGCTACAACATAGTAATTTATTCACCCACTGGTGGTGATGAGCTACAACATAGTCATGTATTCATCCACTGGTGGTGATGAGCTACAACACAGTCACTTCTTCACCCACTGGTGGTGATGAGCTACAACACAGTCACTTCTTCACCCACTGGTGGTGATGAGCTACAACACTGTCACTTATTCACACACTGGTGGTGATGAGCTACAACACAGTCACTTATTCACCCACTGGTGGTGATGAGCTACAACACAGTCACTTATTCACCCACTGGTGGTGATGAGCTACAACACAGTCACTTATTCACCCACTGGTGGTGATGAGCTACAACACAGTCACGTATTCACCCACTGGTGGTGGTGAGCTACAACACAGTCATGTATTCACCCACTGGTGGTGGTGAGCTACAACATAGTCATGTATTCACCCACTGGTGGTGATGAGCTACACCACAGTCATGTATTCACCCACTGGTGGTGATGAGCTACAACACAGTCATTTATTCACCCACTGGTGGTGGTGAGCTACAACATAGTCATGTATTCACCCACTGGTGGTGGTGAGCTACAACATAGTCATGTATTCACCCACTGGTGGTGATGAGCTACAACACAGTCATGTATTCACCCACTGGTGGTGATGAGCTACAACACAGTCATGTATTCACCCACTGGTGGTGATGAGCTACAACACAGTCATGTATTCACCCACTGGTGGTGATGAGCTACAACACAGTCATGTATTCACCCACTGGTGGTGATGAGCTACAACACAGTCATGTATTCACCCACTGGTGGTGATGAGCTACAACACAGTCATGTATTCACCCACTGGTGGTGATGAGCTACAACATAGTCATGTATTCACCCACTGGTGGTGATGAGCTACAACACAGTCATGTATTCACCCACTGGTGGTGATGAGCTACAACACAGTCATGTATTCACCCACTGGTGGTGATGAGCTACAACACAGTCATGTATTCACCCACTGGTGGTGGTGAGCTACAACACAGTCATGTATTCACCCACTGGTGGTGGTGAGCTACAACATAGTCATGTATTCACCCAATGGTGGTGGTGAGCTACAACATAGTCATGTATTCACCCACTGGTGGTGATGAGCTACAACACAGTCATGTATTCACCCACTGGTGGTGATGAGCTACAACATAGTCATGTATTCACCCACTGGTGGTGATGAGCTACAACATAGTCATGTATTCACCCACTGGTGGTGATGAGCTACAACACAGTCATGTATTCACCCACTGGTGGTGATGAGCTACAACACAGTCATGTATTCACCCACTGGTGGTGATGAGCTACAACACAGTCATGTATTCACCCACTGGTGGTGATGAGCTACAACATAGTCATGTATTCACCCACTGGTGGTGATGAGCTACAACATAGTCATGTATTCACCCAATGGTGGTGGTGAGCTACAACATAGTCATGTATTCACCCACTGGTGGTGATGAGCTACAACACAGTCATTTATTCACCCACTGGTGGTGGTGAGCTACAACATAGTCATGTATTCACCCACTGGTGGTGGTGAGCTACAACATAGTCATGTATTCACCCACTGGTGGTGATGAGCTACAACACAGTCATGTATTCACCCACTGGTGGTGATGAGCTACAACACAGTCATGTATTCACCCACTGGTGGTGATGAGCTACAACACAGTCATGTATTCACCCACTGGTGGTGATGAGCTACAACACAGTCATGTATTCACCCACTGGTGGTGATGAGCTACAACATAGTCATGTATTCACCCACTGGTGGTGATGAGCTACAACACAGTCATGTATTCACCCACTGGTGGTGATGAGCTACAACACAGTCATGTATTCACCCACTTGTGGTGATGAGCTACAACACAGTCATGTATTCAACCACTGGTGGTGATGAGCTACAACACAGTCATGTATTCACCCACTGGTGGTGGTGAGCTACAACATAGTCATGTATTCACCCACTGGTGGTGATGAGCTACAACACAGTCATTTATTCACCCACTGGTGGTGATGAGCTACAACATAGTCATGTATTCACCCACTGGTGGTGATGAGCTACAACATAGTCATGTATTCACCCACTGGTGGTGATGAGCTACAACATAGTCATGTATTCACCCAATGGTGGTGGTGAGCTACAACATAGTCATGTATTCACCCACTGGTGGTGGTGAGCTACAACATAGTCATGTATTCACCCACTGGTGGTGGTGAGCTACAACATAGTCATGTATTCACCCACTGGTGGTGGTGAGCTACAACATAGTCATGTATTCACCCACTGGTGGTGGTGAGCTACAACATAGTCATGTATTCACCCACTGGTGGTGGTGAGCTACAACATAGTCATGTATTCACCCACTGGTGGTGGTGAGCTACAACATAGTCATGTATTCACCCACTGGTGGTGATGAGCTACAACACAGTCATGTATTCACCCACTGGTGGTGGTGAGCTACAACATAGTCATGTATTCACCCACTGGTGGTGATGAGCTACAACATGGCAACAGCTGCCTTG
Organism: Nothobranchius furzeri; assembly: GCF_043380555.1. Taxonomy (NCBI): domain Eukaryota; kingdom Metazoa; phylum Chordata; class Actinopteri; order Cyprinodontiformes; family Nothobranchiidae; genus Nothobranchius; species Nothobranchius furzeri. The sequence goes on along the minus strand of NC_091750.1, from coordinate 33,725,759 downwards.
GTATGGCGAGTGGACTCTGCCACAGATTACCAGCTGAGGGAGACCCACGTTAGCTATCTTGTTTTTATCTTGGGCTTTTTCCTTATTATTACTACTGTACAGCACTTTGGCCAGCTGTCATGCTGTTTTTAAATGTGCTTTATAAATAAACTTGGTATGGCATCAACACTCGAAGAAGAAACACTTGGAGAAGCACACTGTCTCTCTAATCATGGATAAGTACGCCGTCGCTCAAACATGTGCAACAAACATCGTGGAGAGGTACGCCAGTGTAAAGGGTTAATTTACATGTTATTTAATGACCCATGTGACATGAGATTCCATAGAAAATATGAAATCAATCTTATGGATCTTTGGTACTTTTAACCAGAAGATTGGAACTTTTTATTGCAGGGATTACGTAACACTTCGTATTCACTGAGAGACAACAGAAGAGAGAGAGAGTCAAGTTTTAAAAGTTTAAAGATTTATTACTAAACAAATTAAAACTAGACTAACTTTAACACTAAATGTATGGTGTAACTAAGGTGAATGAGACAGAGAACGGTGTGATGTGTAATGTTGCTCAGAACCAGCAAATCCGGAGAAACGATTAGTTCTGATGGGAGTGAAGGTGATGTTTTCACGCTAAGCTTTGATTTGGAGATTCATAAACACGTACGACTCCATTTTGTCGCTCCACACATACCCTTAGAATGAGACCTCCGTACAGATCCAGAATGCCAGGTCCTCGGACCCCTCTTTCGGTACCGGAGCAAATGAAACAGCATCAGCAGTACGACCAACTAGTCTTTGGATTGTCTCCAGGTAAAAAGCGACAGTTGGTTGACAGCATCAGATGGACCCAGAGGGTCAGTGAGTTCAGCTTTTATTCTGAAAGGAACCGTTGCAGCAGGTGGAACAGCAAAAGATTTTATCCAGCTTGTCGTTGGTTCTTTCGGCTGAAGAGGAAAGTTACGGATTGGCCACTCCGACAACTTCTCTAGAACGTTTTGAACTGGCGTTAAAGATGGCGTGGGCATAGTTTTATCCTTCGGATGTTTTGGTTTATGGTCGAATGAAAAGATGACAGATTTACCAAACACCACCAAAACCACGCCTCCGTCAGATCTGGCAGATTCTGATTGGATCAGTAAAAGCAATGTGTCATCTCTTAATGCTATGTGTGATCAGTCTCTAGTGGAAACATCTAAAGTTATATTACTTATTATATTCAATAGGATTATAATATCAATTAAGTAATATTTTCATTTCACAAATTGGCTCACATTTTATTATTGACCAACTCTTTGATTAGCTTATTAAAAATGGAGTTCTTTGATTTATTAAAAGGAGAGAGTCCTTTGTCTTCATCCTTCTCTTGCGCTGGAAAGGAAACAGTTTAGAAGCAGATGCATGAGACCTTGAGCAATATCTCCTGCAGACTAGTTCTTGCTGAGGAGAGGGGGAAATGACTTTTAGGTGGAAAACAGTCCTTTCATTCCGTTACACCGTCATCAGAGTAGTGGTATTTTATTCTTTTTAAATATTGAGCCTCATGATTACTATGCTCCTTATTGGCCAAATTGAGGGAATTAATCCATAAGAACGACTTAGACTTAATTGAGGAAATCATAACAATGAAAAGTGCATTAAATCAAATAACTTTGTAGTTTTAAATCACAACGTCTTAAAGCAGATACTTGTTTATACGTTACCAGAATAGAGATGCCAGCAGGTGGAGGACCTACCCAACATATGGAAGTGATATTACTGCTAATAACTGACATTTAATGTTGTTACTTTAAAAACGTTAAATAAGTGTTAAAATCATAAGAGAGGAGGTCGAACAGAGGTCAGACGTTATGATGATGGTAACGTAGTTTGCAGTGTATGGCAGACATTACAGAGGTGAATTTCAGAGTTTCAGACTCAAGTTTTGTTAATTCCAAAGGAGCGCTGCGGTTGCATTGCTGCTAGCAACCGTTGTTTCCTGTGCACCGCCTTGGGTTTTAGTCAGCAGTATGTATAAATCTGATTCAGAAGTTCAAAAGGCGACGTGAGACTCAGTGTCTCCCTTATCTTAGGGTGTTTCTCAATGTCAAGCCGCCTGGTCTTGCGAGGCCAGGCGCCTTGCTTTCGAGGACACTGTCCTTCCTTGGTCAAAGAAAACGGTTAAAGGGAACAGACTTGCATCACATGACTGGCACTCACAGAGCACAGACTCTTCTGCTTTGCTCCCTTATCTTTTTTTTTCCAAGGCTCTTTTGTCCTGTCTGCCTCCAGAGCGCTTCTCTGCATTTCCTCTGGAAATCACTATTTTTCAGAAATGGATTTAATTCATTGGTCATTCAACGCGATTGATTCGATTTTTTCTATGATGAGAACAGAGGAGGGGGCTCCAACTTGCCCTCATGGGACACACGCAGCGGGATATATGCTTGATTCCTGGATGGAGTGGAAGCTCGTCTGTCTCCCTCAGCTGTCCATTGAGGACATCGAAGATATGTGGATATTCAGCCTGATGATCACTGGATTTCTTCTGATTGGAGTGGGAGGATATCTGGTTTTCCAAAAAATTGGGAAGACGGGAGCAATTGGAGGGCGACCCGCACCCATGGACAGCACCGTCCGGGCGGAGACCTCACAGACTGGGACGTTACTCGAGGTGAATCGTAAGCTGGACAATGTCTTAGCTGCGTTACCGGTGTTAGTGCACAAACTGGATGTCATCTCGGAGAGGGTCACCGGACGGTGTGGAGATGTTTAATAACCCGAATTGGCTTCACTGAAGGACTGGAATGACCAGTTACAGACTGAAGGCAGAGGGGAAATTATCTCTGCCTGACCCAAACACAGTCTTGTTATCCTAATCTGACGCCAAGGCAGCCTTGATGCTGCTAACAACAACCCCCACCCGACAAACCTGTCCTACCCCCCAGCCTTCAGATTGTGGACTTCATAGCGAGGCCATCAACCAGCAGGAAATGTGTCTATGCTCCTCCCAAGATCTCTCTCCCTCCTGTGGATACAGCTGGCTGAGCGCCACACATGGCTGCTGGCCCTGGATACACAGGTGTATTGTGGGTAATTTTTGACCAAGGCTAGTCTTCAAGTCACCTCCCGTGTATCCTCGCTCAGCTAGCTAAACGGCTAACAAACAGAACACGCTTCGGTAGAACATGAACAGTGGAACACGTCTTGAGAAATGAGTTTAATGAGAAATTAATGAGAAATTAAAATCAATAGTACAATATAATATAACAAAGAAACATTTGCAGGTTTACAAGCAAACACACAACTTACACAATGCTAAGAATGGGCGCGGGCAGAAGCATAAGCTTATAAGCCCAGCCCCCCAAACCCTTTGAACTTAAACAAAATTTTAGAATAGCGTACCGATTCCATAATTTTTACATCATGTTTGAAATGTATGGGAATATATTCAAATCCCCATTCTAGCTTCATAAAAAAAAAGACCTTTAATGTTTTATGCATTTTTTCATTGACTTGATTCATAATATTTAATCACATTTGATTTAAACATACCCTTAAACTTTACCATTGTTGAACAATCTTTTTGCTCCTGGTCTAATTTATTCCACACATCAACCCCAACACAAGAAATACAAAGTTGTTTCATTTTAGTTCTTACTTTAGGCTTTCTAAACATTTTATACCCTCTGAGATCATAAACACTCTCTCTGATCTGGAACAGATCCTGAATTTGTTTTGGCATCAAATTATACATCACTTTATACATAAACTGTGCAGTTCTTAATGTAACTAATTCTCTTAGCATTAATACTTGGCGGCTCCCAATGACGTATCTCCTAGGACACCAGGGACATCAAGGTGAGGTTCCTTGGCATTGAGAAACACCCTTTGTTTAGTCAGCTTTGCCGTGTCAGACTCCATTCTTCACACCCTGGGTTGTCAGAAGTGAGGCTGCAATACCCAGGCACCACCGGCTCCTCTGACCAGAACAAGCAAGCAAAGGAGGGTGAAGTGTCCTGCCCAAGGACACAGTGATTGACAGATGGAGCCTGGGTTCGAACTGCCAACCCACTGGTTACACGGAGAACTCCAAACCCCTGAGTCACTGTTTTGTCATCAGAGGCAGAAAGTAGCAGCAACTACATGGGTTGGTCGACAGACTTTTTTCTGTGGTGAGCTAAAATCACAACAATTGTTAGATTACTAACAGAGTCCTTCAGGTCTTTCAGCTTTCTGACAGCGTTCCACATCTGCTCGTTTCACAGGTACCGAATAATTACAAGTTCCTAATTAAGGGGAGCTAGTTTGTCACCAGGCTGCTACTGTTGATAATTAGTTGGATTTGCAAGAGATTATGCAAATAGTAATTTGGACACATTGAATTAGTTTTACATGCAACTTTCACAAGATCGTTCATGAGTCACCAAATCACATGGGCCTTTTTCTTTTCTTTTACAACACTTAAAATTAGTGGCCTGTATTTGATAGATTGTGTTGTGAAGTGCCTTGGGGGGTTCCAGAAATCTACAACACGCTATGTCATTCACACCCTGGTGGTGATGAGCTACATTGTAGCCACAGTTGCCCTGGGGCGCACTGACAGGACCGGTGCCTCTGACCACCACCAGGCAAGGTGGGTTGAGCGTCTTGCCCAAGGACACAATGACAGCAAAGATCTGAGCTGGGCCTGAACCTGCAACACAAGGTCTCGGTCATGCAACCTGAAAAGAAAACTGAATCCTTGTGTTAAGCTTTTTGTTATAAACTTTCTTGCGAATGCCGTTCACAACATGTCTCCAAAAGCTGTAGTCCATTGAAATACTGCAGTATTTTTCTCAACATTGAATCAGATCAAACAGCAAAAAATGACTTTTTTCATGGTCAACAAAATCACCATAATTCACATACAGTATTCTACCTTTCCTAGTGTTGTGTCAAAAGGCTGGGATAGTTTAAAGAGCAAGTCACCCCCTACCAGTCTTACTCCACCCCCATTTCCTGTTGAAAAATGCAACTAACGCTGTTGCCTGGCAGACTGAGATGGCAGAGCCACACACACACACACACACACACACACACACACACACACACACACACACACACACACACACACACACACACACACACACACACACACACACACACACACACACACACACACACACACACACACACACACACACACACACACACACACACACACACACACACACACACAGGTTTCCAGGGTTTAGAAAGACACCATGCTGTTCTTTGTTCAGCCAAATGAAGGACCCGCCATTTTGTTTTTCCAAAACTCCCTCCATTTTGGTAACCAACCTATCATTACTTGGTTACATCATTTCACCCACCTACCGGATCAGATTGTTATTTCACATCATCATTCCATTGTTTCATTACTTGTTATTTGATTGATCAAAGAAGTTGGTTGATGTTGATTGGCTAAACGCTTTGGGAGGAGCTGAAGTGGTCTTAGTTAATAAATGTTATTGCCAATTAAGTTTTGTCTCAGGTGATTTGTTGTGTGATATAAAATACAGCTGCTGCTCGTGAAAAGAATTTTACGAACTTCCGACAGATTGATAGATGTTTTGGATTCATTTTCCCCTGTTAAGAGGGGTGGTCCCCAAGGCATATCCACGGATATCCTAATTATGTAATAAATCGGTAAATATTTCCATAATTACGAATTTATTGATGAATCCAAAAAAAGTAAGTAAAGCTTACAAAGTATTCGTTGGCTATTAATCACAACACAATGCTGCAGTATCTTAGACAGAGAAGAAGAAGAAAATATCATTTCTATAGCGCCTCTCAAGATAAAAATCACGAGGCGCTTCACAAAAACTAGGAATGTAAAAATATAAAAAAGCATGCAGAAATTGTTTAAAATATATTTAAAATGTGCAAAAATAGACAATTGTGATTAAAAAATGTTAAGAAAGAGAGAGAGAGTGAACAGGAAAGAGGGAAACCAGTGGATCCTGAGGAAGGTGGAATAGGTGGGGAGAGCAGAATAAAGAGAGAGAGGTGAAGAAGGTCATACAAAAGCCAGCTTGAACAAGTGAGTCTTCAGCTGCTTTTTAAAGGAGACCACTGAGTCCACTGATCTCAGGCTCAGGGGGAGAGAGGTCCAGAGTCTGGGGGCCACAGCAGCAGATGATCTGTCACCTTTGACCTTTAGCCTGGTGCTGCACAACCAGTAGGCTTTGGTCACTGGACCTCAGGGACCTGCTGGGGGTGTAGGGACTAAGAAGATCACCAATGTAAGATGGTGCTTGTCCATGTAAGGCCCTATAGACCAGAACCAGGATCTTGAAATGAACCCTGAAGTTGACTGGCAGCCAGTGAAGCTGGAGGAGAAGCGGGGTGATGTGGGTGTGTTTGGAGGACTTGGTCAGAAGCCGAGCACAGGCGTTCTGAACCACCTGTAGACGGTTCAGGGAGGTTCTGCTCAGACACGTGAAAAGAGAGTTACAGTAGTCTAAGCGTGAGGAGATGAAGGTGTGGAGAACTGTCTCAAGTTCAGAGCGGGACACAATGGGACTCAGCTTAGCAACGTTCCTGAGATGGAAGAAGGAAGAGCGAACAAGAGAACTGACATGAGAATCCAGGGTGGGAGCTGGGTCAAAGGTCATGCCAAGATTCCTGACGGAAGGTTTGGTGTGAGAAGCAAGCTCACCAAGAGAGTCTCTGACTTTGGGAACCAGCTTGTCTGGGGCACAGATGAGGATCTCAGTCTTATCTTCATTCAGCTGAAGAAAGCTCCCACCATCCAGGCTTTGATAGAGTCTAAGCAGGTGTGTAACAGCTGCAGCTTAGACATCTCATGGGGCTTAAAGGAGATGTACATTTGGATGTCATCTGCATAAAGATGGTAGGAGATTCCTTTGAAGGAGCTCAGGATGTGCTAAAGAGGAAGCAGATAGAGGAGGAAGAGCAGAGGCCCCAGCACAGAACCTTGTGGGACACCATGGGTAAGAGAGGTGGTGGAGGACCTAAACTTGGAGACGGCCACAGAAAAGGAGCGCTCAGAGAGATAAGAGGAGAACCACTCCAGAGCAGATCCTGATAGGCCTACCCAGTCTCTCAGCCTCTCCAGTAGCAGGTGATGGTCAACAGTGTCAAAGGCTGCAGTCAGGTCCAGCAGGACCAGAACAGAACAGTCCCCTGCATCACTGTGGGTCAGAAGGTCATCAGAGACCCTAAGAAGAGCTGTTTCAGTAGAATGAGCTCTACGAAAACCTGACTGGAAGCTATCATAGATGTTATGTTCATCAACAGCAGCTCCTGTTAAGCAGATCCCTTTTTCTAGCAAGAGGAAAAGTCCCTGGATTAATCAAAACAGTTACAGTCTCAGAAGGACACGCCGCAGAGCCGAGAGAGAAAGCTGGAAGTAACAGAACATATCCAAGGTTTTCATTTCACTGTTAATCCACCTCTCCTGCTCTTCACAGCACAATTAAAGATGTTGGGATTATTTAGTACAACTAAAGCTGACATGACAAGCTTGGATCAGATAACAAGGCACAACAGATTGATGGTTGTTAATTTTCTACACAACACCAGCCGGTCTCAGGGGAACCTAAAGACTTTAGTAGCTGCCTGAATTGTGAAGGGCAACCGCGTGTGGTGTTTCTTTAGGCAACTGCTGTGACATTTATAAGCTGAAATCAACAGAAGATTCAGTGACTTTTGGTGTGAATTATAACACATATATCGAATAGTTGCTACAAAAAGCATTTCCAGCTCAACATATTTGACTGATTAATTGTTTTTTGCATTTAATTAGACAGGGATCTTAATTAGCAAGTTTGTTGAATACCTTTATACTTTATGTCGTACGGACAAATGAGCCAGAGAAAACCATATTTTATTCATGACTCAATGCCACAACTCCAAATTGCAGGGGTGTTAGTGCAAAAGTTAGCACTCAAGGCTTTGGCAGTGAGAGCACAGAGCACTCAGATGGTTTTCCAGGCTCATCCACTCTGCACTTTTGAGAAGTACATTAAGTTTTATTATGGTGCAATAGATGGTCCGTTAGAAAAAGAAGCGTGGCAATCGATTGTTGCAAGAATTAAAAAAACTACCTGTTACACCCCTCCAGGCCTAGGATTACCAAGAGGGGCAACACAAGTGTGGTGGGAGCAAACACGAGGACAATAAAAAGTCAAAAGGAGTTTATTTAACTAAAAGTATCCCTGGCAGGTGAAAACTGGTCCTTGAAAATAATAAAGCCAGAGGTCTGTTTAAACCAGTCTCTTAAAAATATAACTAAAGCTCTGGGCAAGGCCCCACACTCGTATAATACCCTCCCTTGGGCATGTTGTCCTCCTTTCGGTCCCGTGCTGCTCCTAACGTGGCCGGCGTCTCACGCTCTCCCGTTCTCTCGGTCTCTCTCTCTCTGAGAGGATGGTTCTCCTCCAGGAAAAGACCCCAGTGTTGCCTTTTTCCTGTCGTCTCTTGTTCCTGTAATCCACAGATCGTTTCTGTAACTTGTCTCCACGATCTCCGGCTGCAACTCTCTTCCAGAACACCGCTTCTTTACACTGCTTTGCTTCTCTGTTCACTCTGCGCTCCTTCTTCTGAACTCCCGAACTCTGTGACGGGACTCCTCTTCCGCTCTGCATTCTCGCTCCTTCTGGACCCTCTCAAGCGCTCTCTTCGCTTTTCGTCTTTTCCGTCCCGCACACCCTCTGTCTCGCATCTCGTCTTCCTATATAAGAAGTCCTGATGAGCACTGATTGTCCCCAGCTGGTGTCAGCGGGCCGGCAGAAGGGTGCGTCTCGGCGTGCCTCTCTCCATGGTGCTGATCAGCTGTCTCAGCGGGTTGGAGAGAGGAGCTGTCCATGGTGCGGTGGTTTAAAATGGAGTTCAGGAACACAGAGGTCATAACACTACCAGATAGCAAAACAACATGTAGCATTATTTTGCCTTAGACTCAGACATTTACCTGCTTAACACGCATGTGTGTCCGTTCATGTGTGTGTGTGTGTGTGTGTGTGTGTGTGAGTGTGTGTTTGGTTCATCTTATTCTGATTTTAGATCAGTGAAGTTTATTTAAAACGCCAAATTTTTTGCTGCACAGAGATTGCAAGAGTTTGCATCAAAGGGAAACAAGCAGAGGCACCTTTTAAAAAGATCCGGTGATTTTCAGATCAGCTATTATTGCAGCTAAAATATATCATCTTTGTGATCTGTTGGGTGTGTTTTGAAAAATCATATTTAAGATGCATTTCTGTTGCACTGGCTGTCCAACAACCCAGGCATGGATATGCCGTGTCATGCTGCATGGACCTGCAGCCTGGCGCCATAACAAATGGCATTTCCGGGTCAGGAGACAAAAAGACTCAACATTTTAACAGAGTGACAGAACTTTAGCCGAGGATTCTGGTGGAGCCCTGCGCTGGGGAGAGTGACAGCAGATCAATGGCTGTGATTAATTAACTTCTAATGAGTTCATCTGAGCGTTGAGACCCAGAAAGTTGGACATGTCCAACCGTCTCACTCTAACCCGTCCTAACCTCACCTCTTCTCTCCCACACTCTTTTGTTTTTACCTGTGATGCCATTCCTTGCATTCCTGGGATTTATTTTACTGCATAGCAATTTTTGAAATTACAAGCACTGAAAAGAGAGACGGGTCATTAACATTCACTCTGAGGCTGGTTGCTGTCTTGGGTTGCAGGATGTAGCCGATACTCTGCATTACTGTTGCTGCTAACATAGCGTGCATCACTGGGAAAGCAGTAGCTCAGGAGGTAGAGCGGGTATTCCAGTAATTGTGAGGTTGCAGGTTTGATTCCGGCTCTGACCAGATAATTCTGCTGTTGCGCCCATGGGCAAGACACTTAACCTGCCTTGCCTGTTGGTGGTGGTCGGTGGGACCGGTGGCACCAGTGTTCGGCTGGGCCCCAATGCAGCTGTGTGAATGTGTGTGTAAAGCACCTTGGGGGGTTGTAGAACCATGTATACATACAGACATAGGCCATTTACCGTCAACAACAGACAGCAAAGGTAAAATGAAATGCCATTGGGCTGGCCTGATTTTCTGTAGCTATTGAAGTTAGGACTCCCTGACTTAGTTCACCCACTGACAGCAAACACTCGGTCCCTCATGTGATCAGCGCAACAGTCATTATGATGCTTCACAGAGTGAGAGTGAAAACCGGGAGAGCAACAGCAGAGATAAACGGTCATGTGAATAAGGAAGTGGATCGAGTAGCTGAGGCTTTCGACGGCGTCAGCGTGTCACTTTCTCTCTTCATGCTTCAGCTCAGAGGGCCGAGCACGGAGTTATTTGTCTTGCAGTGAAATTAGCAATCGCACTGCCATCCATCATTGGCTGACCTGCTATTGATCGCCAGTGGACCTCTCTTTTCAACAAAATTATATTACGAAAAAAGAATAACAAATGTCGGCACAGTCCGAGCGGTCCACACTTTTACCCGTCTCAGCAGAAGACTCGGAGAAAAGAAAACTTGCTTTTCTGTGTGTGGCGTTAGTTTGATGTGCCAAGCGGCCTTGTTCAAAGTGATTAGCGCTGTTGTTCTCAAGGTGACAAGCAGGGGCAAACCTAAATCAACATAGACTTTGAAATGGGGTGTATTTTTCTGCTAACTGTGCTTGTTTTGCTCCAGTAACCCCTCAAGAGACAAATTCTATATTTATTTATTTATTTATTTATTTATTGACATATCTTTATAAGGAGGATATGCATGCTGCCCTCTTGTCCTGGACAATGCACTGAGTAGATCAAGCTGATGAATGATTTGTAAACAGTTCTGAGGTGATGTGTTTGTTTTGCTCTTAATAGAACATTCTCTTTCTAAATAAAGCTTTGCTTTAAAGCATCGGCTATCAAAATGAGCTGCTGAGTACTAAAATTATTTTTTGTCTAGATTTTTCCATCCCATAGTCTTATCTCAGACATGCACCAAGCTACAATTACCCTGCATTTGATCACAAAATCCTTGTGACAAACAGAACTCTTGACAAAGAATTCGCTTGTCATTGGCTGTTCTGTCGGGTGCCATTGAGCGACATGACTGCAATCCTATTTACTGCAATGCAGATCTCGAAGTCGTCGTCTGATACACAAACCGACGAGGAAAAAGGCAGATTGGTAGAGGTTGACATTAGCAGAACAAATCTGTAGACAGCACAAAGGACAGTGGAGAGAAATGCGATGGAAAGCCACGTTTAGGTCTCAGTTACACCACGGCTCTCTAATTCCAGAACAGGGAGATTGGAAGGACACGAAGACTTGAGATGCTTTAATGCCTGCGTGTTTGTAGCAATTAATACATATTTCATAAATATGAAATATCAATCTGATTGATCTTTGAATGCTTAATCAGACGATTCTAGGGTTCTTTACTTATTCAGGGACCATAAACACACTTTATTAATTCAGACAGAGTCAGTATGTAGTTAATAAAATGAATTTAATTATTTTTCCTAAAGTAATAATTTACACATGACAAGATATGAATAATGAGAGGTGGTGGGGTGGATGTGAGGTGATGTAATGGAAGCTGGATGTGTAGCAACCGTTCTTTGGATCTGAGAGAAATTGTGAAATCTGGGTGTAAAAGAATTTGTTGTTTGTTATAAACTAGAGTTGGTTATTGATAAAAGCCTCATCAGACACCAGTATGCAGGCTTACGATACCCTTGTGTGAGTTGCTCCCGGCTTTCCGGAGGTTTGCGGTCTGAGTGGTGAGGTCACCGGACGTCGAGACCTCACCACTCAGAGATTAGTAGCTTCCTCTGAGTTCAGCTTCCCCGGCCACGAGATGCATCACGGGGTCTGCAGATTAGGCATGGAGTAGCTCTGAAAACATCTCTTTTAAATACTAATGCATTAATAATAATGGCAGAGCTGAAAACACCATTTTTTCTTTGAAAGTGAAAACAGTTCAGTGTTTTTGAAACCCTTAAACCTTTTTAATTTTCTCAGTTGTAAGAACTTCCCTTGTTCTTGTCTGAAACAGACGCCGCTCCCTTCGCCGTAGCCGGCCTTATTAATGCTCCACATCTGCACGAGGAATTCACCGAGCTTGGGGAGGCTTCTGCTGAGATCCAAAGTAATAACTGGACAGTCCTCCAAACCTCACTAAGCCACAATATAATAGATGGAGCGGCAGACAAGAATCTGCAGAAATGCTGAGATTAAAATAAATAAGAAGATTCTCCAGAGGAAATGACTCTTTCCTGTCATGTAGTCCGTTTCTCATTCCCGGCCAGTAATGTTATATAAATCTCAGTTTCTCAGATTGCCATTGATACCCCAGAATCAGGACTAAATCAAAAAATCTTTATTCTCTCTTTTTTCTTTTTTTTTTTTTTGCAGGCTTGAAACCGTTCGACTGCTACCGACTCCAAAACTAAATGTCTGCAAGACTCAACTCTTCTAGTCTTTCAGCTCCAGTCAGATGCCCTAAAAGATTCCTTGTATTGAGTTGCCCTGCTTCCCTGCATCCTTTTTTTTAAAACTGTAGTTTTTCATTTCATTGCGTCTTAGTGGACTGTTGTAAATTATGTTTAGATTGTAAAGCACTTGGATTTCTTTTCTTTCACCAAAGTGAATATGAGAATTTTTGCTCGAAATCTTAAAGGTGTGGATCACTTGTTTAATCAGTACATTTGCAGTGGTCTCTAGTAAGAATGAATGCTTTGTAAGGCCTAGTCCACACGTAGCCGGGTTTGTTTTAAAACTAATATCCGCCCCTCCAAAAACTTGCATCCACACCACCTCGTTTAAAAAAAAACTGTCCACACGTACCCGGATAAATACGTTGTTAAGGACATGCCAGACCTGTAGGCGGCAGTACTTGGAGAAGCCAGGTGCCGGGCAATAGCCGCTCCTAACCTCATCCTTCGTCTGTGGTCTTCCGCAAGGAGCAGTAATTCCGCTTGCAAACACAAACAAGCAGAAAGCGCTTGGACTATTGATAAAGCGAGCGCAGCTCTGAGGGCATCCATGCTGTCGGCTAGTGTAAACACAGGTCGCACACGTGATGTCAGCATTTTTTGTCGCGGAAAGTGACGTTGCGGACCTTAAAACTCCGGTTTTGTCTGTCCACAAGCAGACACCCAAAACGGAGAAAACGCAGATCTTCACTTTGGCCGGAGTTTTTAAAAAGATCCGTTTTCGTGTGAAAAAACTCCGTTTTCGTTCTCTAGGCGAATATTCGTTTAAAAAAAAAACGGCTACATGTGGACTAGGCCTCAGTGTTAAAACTGTGATCTCTCCTAGACTCTGTCTCTAGTTACTGTGCTCTCCATTCGTAGGTTTTGGCTTGCTGTCAGTGTCCTAGAGTTTTTGATATAGATATTCCAAGAATATCTAAACTTAGGATGGGAGGCAGATCTTTTAGTTATCAGGCTCCTCTCCTGTGGAACCAACTCCCAGCTTTAGTCCGTGAGGCAGACACTTTGTCTACTTTTAAGAATAGGCTTAAAACATTTTTATTTGATAGGGCTTATAGTTAAAATCTGATGTTAGCCTAGATCTGGACAAGTGGGGGAGTAGAGGGAGGTGGAGTGTACAGTCGGTAAAGACGGCTCTCCCTTGCCCTGCCTCCAGCATGCCTCCATCTAAATAAGATAGATTATCCAGAGTTATCTCTGTAGTTATGCTGCTATAGGCTTAGACTGCTGGAGGACACACTGACCACTTCTCACACTCTACTGCTTTCTTCTACAGTCTGCTCTTTAACTGTATTATTTCCTGCTATTTCAGCTGTTAACTTTATTTTCTCTCTAAGTGTTTTTCTCCCCAGAAGAAGCTACAACGATGTTCTGCTGAGCTGTGGTGGCCTCATGGAGGGGGCCATCGTCTAGCACACTGCTGCTAACCACTTAAACATTCTCTCTCTCTCTCCTGATAATAACTTTTTGTTTTCATTGACGTTGGATGTGCTACTACTAGTTTATCCGTTTAATTATAGATCCACTAGGATAAATACAATAAAGTTTCTTTCACCAAATAGAATATTTACTAAGACATCACAATATAACTATAGACACATTACGTGTGTGTGTGTGTGTGTGTGTGTGTGTGTGTGTGTGTGTGTGTGTGTGTGTGTGTGTGTGTGTGTGTGTGTGTGTGTGTGCTCTGTCTTCTCCATCCCCAGTGAGTCGTGGAGGATGGCTGCTTATACTGAGCCAGGATTCTCTGGAGGTTTCTTCCTGTTAAAAGGGAGTTTTCCTCTCCACTGTCGCTGCATGCTTGCTTAGTATGAGGATTGCTGTATAGTCACTGACACTAGTCAGTGACTTGATGCAATTTGCTGGGTTCCTTATACAGGAAACATTATTTCTGATTGGCTTAATGAACTGACCTGAATTGGAATGTTTATTATGTGAAGTGCCTTGAGACGACTCTTGTCGTGATTTGGCGCTTTATAAATAAACTTGAATTTAATTGAATATTGGTTGGCTGGTAGTATCCCTGAGTTAATAAGTTTGATATAGTTAAAGAATATAGATAAATTGTGCTTATTGCCTCCTGTTATTGTTTAATCTCCCAATCCTCAGTTTAGGTTGACTTTGTTTTGTTTTGGAGGATTTTTAGTTAAGGAGATTTCTAGCTTCTGTTTTGTAGGTTGTTTTAGTGTTAATGGTTTAGGTTTATTTTTGTTTCTTTAGTGGTCGGTTTAGTTTAAATTAGGCGTGTTTTCCCTTCTTGGACTCCTCTCTCTGGTTAACACCAGAAAGAGCACATTAAGTTGTTGTTGGTTTACTGCTCCCTGTTTTATGCAGAGGGAGTTTATTTAGTTGTGGATTAAATACCTCTTACCCCACTTTTGTAAACAAACCTTTTGAAAAACAACCATTTCGTTAAACTCCTTCCATTCACTTATTTCCCATCACAAACAGACGCCATCCATCATTGTCCATTCCTCTTTATATTACATTATTTTATTTTTCTCTTGTTCTCCCCTCACCACTCCTAGATGCCAGAGGGGACATAACAAACATCACCTGATGTTTCAGCAAGATAATGCATGGCCCCATGTTGCAAGGATCTATACACAGTTCTTGGAAGCTGAAAATGACCCAGTTCTTGCATGGCCAGCATACTCACCGGACATGTCACCCGTTGAGCATGTTTGGGATGTGCTTGACAGCATGGACCAGTTCCCACTAATATCCAACAACTTTGCACAGCCGTTGAAGAGGAGTGGACCGACATTCCACAGGCCACAATTGACAATCTGATAAACTCTATGCGAAGAAGTTGTGTTGCACTGCATGAGGCAAATGGTGGTCACACCAGATACTGACCGCTTCTGAGTCCCCAGACCCCCAATAAAGCAAAAAACTGCACATTCCAGGGTGGCCTTTTATTGTGGGCAGTATAAGGTACACCTGTGCACTACTCATGATGTCAGATCATCGTCTTGATGTGGCACACTTGTGAGGTGGGATGGATTATCTCAGCAAAGCACAGGTGCTCACTGTCACACATCTAGACTGATTTGTGAACAATGTTTGAGAGAAATGGTGATATTGTGTATCTGGAATGAAATTTAGATCTTGAAGTCCATCTCATGAAAAATCGGAGCAGAAACAAAGGTCTTGCATTTATATTTTTGTTGAGTGTATATTAGTTTTATTTTATTTTACAATTATGTCTAGAATAAACAAGATCAATTCATGGGTTGAGTCAACATTAATATGATGTATTAACACTGGCTTTTCCTGATGGGGGCAGCAATTTCCTAGGGGTGGTCATGGCCACCCCTGGCCACCCCCTGGGGGTGCCTTTGTACGTCCCTGATCATTTTTACCAAGGATGACATTTTTCATAGGAACCATAACGTTGGTGGCAGCTGCAAAACCCTCCCACTGTTGCATCCTTGCGCTGCAATGCAATTAAACCCAAATCAAAATAAGTTACTTTGACCCTGATGCTAAATCCCAAGCAAACACACCGAAAAGCAATTCATAAAATAATATTTACACACAAAAACTCCCAACTCCAGCTGCTGTCCTTAATCTATCACTGTGTGGTTGTGAGTGTTCCTTTAGATTATTGAATTCATCAGCTCAAGAGGAGCATCCATCTGATTCCAGCATACTTGGTCAAGTGTACATTTACCTTTTGAAGAGATGCACCATGTCAATGTTGGCAAATTACAAAGAAAGAGAGAGGCAGGAACCCAGAGGCTCAAACCATTAATTTCCCAGGAGAAAGTGTGCTCTCGTCTTGTAAGGGCCAGAGTGACCTTTCGCTGACAGGACTGAGGCGGTGGAGACAGGAGCAGTGGACAAATGAGATATTAGAGTACAGCAGCAGGAGTGGATGGAGGGGAATACAGACACCAGAAAGCTAGTTGTGCAAAACCCAAGGAGAATTTAAATGAATAAATAAATGAAGCTCTTATAGCACTTCCAGTGCTTTGACAAGGCAGTGGTTTGTGCTGCATTTACACTGAAAACGGTATTGGGTCTCTTTAATTTTAGCTTTTTTGTCAAATGTTTCAGATCAGCAAATACATCTTAAAGTGATATGTGTGTTTTCCCTGGCGATAGAGGGCAGTACATACCCAAACCTTTGCAAGCAAGCAGTGTTTTTGTGTTCAAGTAAGACCTTACCAACGGATGGCCATTAGGGTCAAAAATCCCTGGGAGCACAACCTCCAGCAAAATGACAAGCACGACCGACTCCCTTTCATCACTGGCAACGAGTCAAAAGGTAAATATGAAAAACAGCAACGTTTACGAATGGCAAACATTTTGTAACCATAACCCTCATGAGCTTCCGTAGAAGAAAACACATGGCGTTGCCTAGACACTTTTATTTTAATAGTGTTTAATCTAATTTCAGCAACGGGGCATCATTTCGTTAATTTTCAACAACATTTCAATGCATATTTCCAGAGATTAATGGTAAGACTACTATTGTCTCTTTAAAATTATAAAAAAAGATCAATCGAGTGGGGCTGCGCAGTGGCACAGTGGTTAGAGCTGTTGCCTTGCAGCGAGAAGGTCCTGGGTTCGCTTCCCAGCCTGGGATCTTTCTCCATGGAGCTTGCATGTTCTCCCTGTGCATGCGTGGGTTCTCTCCGGGTTCCTCCCACAGTCCAAAAACATGACTGTTAGGTTGATTGGTCTCTAAATTGTCCTTAAGTGTGAGAGTGTGTGTGATTGTCCTGTGTCTGTGTTGCCCTGCGACGGACTGGCTCTCTGTCCAGGGTGTACCCCGCCTAGTTGCCCGTTGACTGCTGGATGAGTTTGATTTTGTCTTGTTGGGTGGCCAGATTCAGCCTTAGCAAGTAGTGAAGAGCTCACAAATGTCTGAGACTGAGCTGCAGCTCTACACCATCACACCGCCACCACCATGTTTGACTGCTGGCTCTATGGCCTTATTTTTAAAGAGTGTTCATTTTACTTCAGATGGGGTGCATATTTAAAATTAGCCCCACTTTTTCTCAGAAGTCCTCATAATATTGTCTTAAAAGTCTTCAGTATCACCACAAAATGTTTGGGAAATATGAAACAAACCTTTGTGTTTATTATTTTTAGTCAGCAGACATTTTGGCCTTTGAGCTCTCATGAAGACCCTTTTGGCTTCATTTCACTTATAATTGCATAATGAGTTCTGACTTTAACCTCAAGTTAGGTCTTCGGTGCTCTACCCGTTGTTCTGGGTTTTATTTTTCATATGATTTCTGGACACAACATGATATGTTGCATTTTAAAGTCTTACAACCTACTTTAAGTTGTCCGGAGAGCGTTTCTATTGAGGCAAAATCTACAATTTTGAGTATATGTAACTTGTATTACATAAAACTTATATAACTGATCTCAGCATTCCAAATACCAGAGTTAATCATAAACAACAACAATAACAAGGTTTTCAATCATTTTTCCACATGTCCCCAGTTCGTTCAAACAGATTTTTAACCATGACAAATTTATTCAGGTTATCTGTATTGAAATTTTATCGATATCTTTATCGATAGAAAACTTTTAGGAGTGGCAAAGTCTGAGGGGGGAATAACTAATGGCAATATTTGCGGAATATTTGGTAAATATAGATGAATAAAGACAAATGCAATACAGATGAAAGTACTAAACCTGAAGGAGTGGTCCAATTCTTTAATCAATACATTTGTAATGGTCTCTAGTAGGAATGTAAGAAAATATCGATATGACAATATATCGTGATATATTTCCTGTGATATATCGATATTCAAAAGCCATGTATCAAATTTTGGAAGAATTTACATGCAAACATATTTGTATTTGTTTTCTTCTTTTGGTGTGATTCAAACACGGAGCACTAGTTGGCAGCAGTGTGCAGTGGGTTTTGTTTCTACCATTGAAATGTAAATCCCTCTATTATGGATCAGACACCTCATGTTAAATATGCTACACATCTGTTTATTGAATATTCCTACAACACATTCAGTCTAAAAAAATTGCTAATACCGTCTGACTGAATGTATTGCAATATATCATGATATATCATATCATCTCCCTTGTATCTTGATACATATCATATCGCCAGAATTTCACCAATACACATCTCAAGTCTCTAGTAGGAATGAATGCCTTGTAAGTTGTTCTCTGGGAGAAAAAAATAGACCAATTCACCATTTCTCTGGCCTAAAAGTTGCCCAAATCACAGATGAGCTTCAGACGGCATCATTTAGAGTCATATTTCCTAATAGTTGAACATCTTGCCCCAGGTTGGATAACAGAAACACAACTGTACCACTGACTTGTAATGCTGAAGTTTTATCGCCACAAATAACACAAGCCTGGAGGAGCTTCTGCTGTGTGGTGAAGTTGTTAATGCTATTGGTTAGCTTATGCTAGTCGAGACGTGCTCTGCTGATTCCGGGATGCTAAGACAACAACAGCCGTCCTTGTTGTGAGTCAAGATAGGTGAGTCCGTGAATGTTAGGCAACAGTGTGACCTAGAATTGTCAGTATTTTCAAATCCTGGAGTTTCATCGTCTATTTTGTATAAGAAGCTAATGGAGGATATAAGTGTAGGAGACTATTTTCTTGCTCAGCCATGAAAATCTCAAAGTGACTAATTATAGTCAGAATGAATCATTTAAATGTGTTTTTTTTAGTATTCCACAACTGTAAGTGGTAGCCATTAATTTTCACAGCATTGGAACAAAAGCAGCAAAACCTCGTGTGTTTTTGTTTAAATGATTATTTTGAAATAGTTTTCAGCCACAGCATCACTAAAGAACCTCCCACCCTCCGCAGTGGAACGAAAAAACTCCTTTTGCTTTTTATAACAACCAGCTGTTTCCTGCAGGTGAGATCAAGGTTTTATGAAACCCATTTCAAACGCTCAGCTGTGATCCCAGCATGATGTTAAGTCACCTTCCAACAGGTAACTAAAACCGTGAGTGAAATGCTCAGCCGTACCATGATTTTTACTGAATACTCTGTCAAAACAGCATTTAAAAACAATCCTAAGGTAATATTTTCTAAAACTGATTGAAATATTTTATTGTTTTTTCTATGGGGGTGTGGGTGTAGAGCATGCAAGCGTTCCTCAGAGAGTCAAACAGATACTGGGAAGTTCCCAACTCCTTTTAAAGACAAACAGGAGAGCTCCACCTGCAGTAAATCATCCAATCAGCTAGGCCACACCCCACCAACATCAACAACAGCAAGAGTTTGAGGAATTGAACAGATAACGGAGATTAGGGGGATTATTCAATGCAAATGTAATCAGGTCTTTGTGTCAATGACCTCTATACTACGTGTTTCACTGATTCGTATTATTCCCACTTTCATTGTGTTGGTTCTGTTGTTGCGTTTAGACAATAAATCCCTCACACACTGTTTTGATTCACCACATGTGTTGCACTCAAAAACAAGTCTTAAAAAATGGTTTGTAATTAATCTGTTTGACGTCATCATGAAAATAAAGACATTATATTGATTTCTATTTTAAATGTCTTATTTAAAGAGCACCATAAAGGTGCTCCTAAATAAACGTTCTATGTTGTTAAAATACTTTTTCTAAGCTCCTTGAGGGAGGAAAACAATCCCACTAATTCTAGAATGATTTCCTTCCACAAAGATTTCCTCAGAAAATGAAATGAGTTCTGTTTTTCATCACGAGGTGGTGATTATTTCCTCAGGTCGTCCGGGTTCACTGGATAGGAAAAACGTTGGAGAGTGCCTGAAAATGATTAAAAGAAATAAAGTTCAGACTAAAATAAAGAAAAAGATCTGAGTTTTTAAATGTTTGACTTAAAAAGGAAAGAAAAGAAAAGCACCCGTTCGCAGCTTCTGTGTTTCAAGTAAAAGAAATAATAAAAGAAGCTGAGATCTAATCCCATAACCGTTTTGTGAGGCGCGACCATGAGGAGGTTATGAACGGGAGGCACAAGTCATTTTGATGGACAAGGTGACTCTAAACAGGACATTTCTGTTTGAAGTTTCCTTCTTTTTTTTCTTTTGCTCTTGAGGTTTCTTTAGGAATCCAGATGGTTTGTTTTCTTTTGACCGCGCTAAGCTGGTGATGTCAAAGCGTGGAGGAGTGCAAAAGGTAAGAAGCAAAGAGTCTCCGTGAAAGTCAGAAGGAATCTTTTTGAGCTGGAGATCAGGACTCACTCCTGAAAGCCACCAAAGCTAAACTCAACTCAACTCAGCCTTTATTTATAAAGCACCTTAGAGTCGTGAGCATGCCACCAAGGTGCTGTACAGCAAAAGAGTAAAACAATAAAACATATAACGCCACAGACATAATTAAAACCAAAAATGAGAATTACAAAAACATTAACAAATGCTGACCCACAGAATTAAAAGCCAGATAATAAAAATAGGTTTTCAGCTTCCTTTTAAAAACTCCTACTGATGGAGAGTCCCTAATAGTTGGGGGCAGTGTGTTCCACAGTTTCAGACCCGCAACAGAGAACGTCCTGTCCTCTCTCAACTTTAACCCGGCCTTAGGAGCCACAAGCAGCAGCTGGTTCTCAGAGCGTTCTCAGAAATTCTGTTTTGTCTGCATTTAATTTCAGGAAGTTCGAACTGAACCAGGATTTTATTTCTTGAAGGCAGGTGATGAGCGAGGAGGGAGGAAGTGCAGAATTTAGCTTACTGGACAAATAGAGCAGGGTGTCATCTGCAAAGCAGTGAAAATGAATATTGAATCTGCGGAAGATATTGCCAAGGAGAAGGATGTATATAATGAAAAGGAGGGCCCCCAGGACAGGGCCCTGGGGCACGCCAGAAGAGACAGGAGAGGGCTGTGAGCGGGAGGATTTGATAGTAATGAACTGAGTGCGACCTGATAGGTAGGACTGAAACCACTGAAGTGGGATGTTAGCAATGCCGATGGAAGATAACCTGTGGAGGAGAATGGAATGAGATATTGTGTCAAAGGCTGCACTCAGATCAAGGAGGACCAAGATGGATAGTAGACCGGAATCAGCAGCAATGAGGAGATCGTTAGTTATTTTGAGGAGGGCTTTTTATGTGCTGTGAAGTGGGCGGAAACCAGACTGGAAGGGTTCATAGGAGGAGTTTAGTGTTAAATGGGTGTGGAGCTGGGCAGCGACCATTTTTTCTAAAACTTTGGAGACAAAAGGTAGGTTGGAGATGGGGCGGAGATTAGTAAAAATGTTAGGATCCGAACCAGGTTTTTTAAGTATTGGAGTAACTGCAGCAGTTTTGAAGATAGAGGAACAATACCAGAGGAAAGGGATGCGTGTATGAGAGCGGAGACGAGAGGGAGCAGGGAGGGGAGGCAGGGTTTAACCAAGGACGTGGGAAGGGGGTCGAGAAGGCAGGTAGAAGGCTTTGACTTGTGGATAATATCTGATATCTCAGAATCACTGGGAAGTTGGAAAATGGAAAATAACTGTGTTGGTTCGGGAGGATCATATGGGGAGGTAGGGGGGATGCTTTGGTGGATTGCACGGTGAATGTTTATTATTTTTTCGTTGAAGAACAGAAGAAGGGCATTACAGGTAGCCCTGATAGTCACAAACTGCCTGCAGGATGATAGATGGAAACAGTTTCTGACCATCAGGACCGCTTGGAGCCTTGATCCGAATGTGGCAGCCGTCGATTGCACCTGCTGCTTTCATGAAAGCTCTGTGGCGAACCAGCCCAGCAAACCCACGACACACAACCTCCATCTCCTCTGGGGTTTTGGGGAGGTGTATGACCTGGTAGAGGATTGCGACCACATCCTCTGTGACTCGATGGACGATGTCGTGGACAGTTGAGCGAGGCATCCCAAATACTCTTGAGACCACCCTGTAGGAAGGTCCACTTGCCAACCAGAACAGAAACACCAGGGTCTCGATTGTGGCACCCCAACCATGTCGCCGATCCTGGTTCAGGAGTTTTAGTAACACCACAAAAGACTCCCTGCTTAGACAAAAATCTGGCCTGGGATCCTCCTGGTTAAAAAAAAAACGATCCAGGACTGGCACACTCATGTTAACCCTGCAGTACAGGGGTATGTTCTGTTAAAAGAAAAGTAGAGAACAATAAAACAATTTTTAAAAAACTGTATAAATTCTTGAGATTTTTAGAAGAGAGCTAGGCATTATTAGGCTTAAGTTGAAAAGGACAATACACATTAAACACATTTTAATGCTACTTTTACTATGAACTTTATGCACAGAACCAAGCATTAGGATCAAATAAAAACTTCTAAAATGTCATTCCATTAATTATTTTAGATGAATATAGGTTAAATTAACTATATGCATGTTAGTCTACTCTATACTAATGTGTATATTCAGCCCATGTCTTTCTGTTGCTTAAAATATAAATGAAACTAGCACTAAAGTTAACATGTAATGCCTGAAAGCTGGTTCACTAAACAAAAAATAATTTTACCTGGATATGGCTGCTTCTCAGCCTTAAATACAAAGGCCGGTGACGTTTACTAAGCAGTCGCAGCTCCTCAAAAACCAAAAATAAAAGGAAATACTGCTGTGGATCCATTTTCACCTCTGACTAGCTTGTTAGCTTGTTAGCCTGTTTGCCGCTGTCACGGTAGCTAAGCAACTGGACCTGGGGGCGGGAATAAAAACGAGGCTTGTACTGTCCGAATTCAGAGCCGCTGACTTCCAGTTTTAGCGGTCTTCAAGGACCCGGCCTTGCTAGACCGGCGATGACCCGAACTCACAAGCATCCTTCCTGTGGATTCGGACACACCCATGGTGAATCTGCAAAAATGCTAGGTTTGGAACGCTAACTCAGCCATGGAACACTCAGCCCTCCCCTCGGATATCTTCTCTCAGATAATTCTGCTGGAACTGGAAACACGCAATGCCAAAGAAAAATGAGATAGCCTTAAAGGGACTTTACGGAGTTTTGAATTTTTATGCTCGCGATTGCCCCCTCAGGCCAAAAGCTTAACGGCAGCTTCAATAGTAGGCTCGTGCACGAGGCGCGCATGCTGTACGTGCACACTCCTTAACGAAAATAACAGCTGAGACAGTCCCGTGTGTGTGTGTGTGTGTGTGTGTGTGTGTGTGTGTGTGTGTGCGTGTGTGTGTGTGTGTGTGTGTGTGTGTGTGTGTGTGTGTGTGTGGCCCGGAGGACAGAGGACAGGAGAACGTGCAGCTAATTAATGAAATAATTTGGTTCTGTACCTTTCTCTTCAGCACAGCCGACAAAGGTTTGTGATGGGTCAGTCCTCCTGCATGCTCAGATCATTCCCTTCCCTTGCTTGAAAAATTGTTCCAAAATGAAAGTTGAACCCACATCTTTTTTATCTGTGAATTCAATGCCGTTCGGCGAGCCTCAAATAAAAATTTGGTCATCTTACTGTAAAAAAATATACCATTAATGTAAAAAATAAACTCTAAATAAATATTGTTCACATCCAGAATCAAACCCAGGTCTTCTGCACGAGAGTCAGACATCTTACAAGGTGAGCTAAAGCACCAGTGACATCTTTTGTATCTGTAACGTTTATATCCTTGATGACAGCTGAAACAACGTTCAAAGAACGGTTCGGAGTGAAAATGGCTATTTTGTTGCTAATTAGCAGGAAATATCCAGAAGAAAGTTCTACAGAAAGTAGCTAAGGGTCCTCAGAAATGTAGCTAGCTTTGTCACTAGGCGCTAGGAACAGCGACAAAGTGGCACTGCCTCTCTCTCTGCTGCTAAAGCTATGGATAGCAAATGCTACGGGCGATGCCTGAGCGTGAACGCGCATGAAGCAGCCTGCTCGACCCGAGCATCTCTCTTTTTCTGTGATTTTACAGAAAAACAGGCAATCACAGTAAAAATGCCAGGGCTCATTCTACAGGACCAGGGCATTGCAGGAGAACGTATGAAGAAGACATTTATTATTTCTATACATGTTTTGGCTGTCAAACTTCCATAATGCCCCTTTTGAACACCAGTTGTCATTTTCATACCAAAGATTTTAAAAGATGGGACCCAATGCCCCCCAGCTTGAAGCTCAGCACTAAGGGGTTAGATTGGTGGGTTAAACCACCAAATGGTTCCCGAGTGCAGCCGTGGCTGCAGCTCCACCAGGGGATAGGTCAAATGTGGCGAACCAATTTCAAACAACACTGTGACAACTAACTGGACTTTAAATTTAACCTAAGTGGTAGCAGCCGGCTGTTTCTCCTTCAATGTTATTGAGCTGCGAAACTCTCACACCAGTGGTGTTCTGTTGCAAAATGTGCAAGTGAGTTATGAGTGGAGGACCAAGGGAAGTGCAAAGTGGCGGTTCCATGAGACCAACAACCTGATGGTCCAATTGTTGCTTTTCCCAAATGAAATGGGACAAATGAAAGAGAACCACTTTATTTGTTTTAATCTCCATATATCTATACCACGTTAGAAAGTTGTTAAACCTGACAGCACATAACTTAAAATGTATTGCCTCAAAAATTACTTAAAAATATTAATTTCGATGTGTGTCATGCAAATCAGAAAGAAAATAATCAGATAAGACTGTGGTGACCTGGTCTACTGTCTACATCAAAACTCCTGTTAAATATCAAATTAAACAAAAACACTCTGAATTTGTTTTCTGCTTAATCTTCTAGCTGATAGAAAAATATGTGGAAGTGCATTAAGAAGAGAGCAGAGAACGTCTGGACTTGGCTCTTGTTATTCGTGGAGATAAAACATCAATGTTGCATTTTCTTTTACCCAAAGAAAAAGTGAGTGACAGCAGTAGAAGAGTCCTGTTGCTGTTAGCCAATCAGAGGTGAGATGTTTGCATACCATGAATATTGTTGAGTGGGACTCCATTACCTACTGTTTTCTTCCTAATCCTAACCCTAACGCTCTGACAAACATGTCCCTGAAAATGACTCACAAGGCATTCATTCATACTAGAGACCACAGCTATTTCTTTTTTAATAACGAGCGTAAATAAAAGAAGTTATAAATAAAAATGTGACTGGAGTATGTTTCCAATGTTTTAAAAAATGCTCAACCACCTAACTATATAAAGATCCAAACTGTTCAATTATAATGTAAGTCAATGGTTTAATCACATGCACTGTCACCATTTCAGGCCATATGCTAATGCTAATATGCATTTCCTGTCTATTTGTTAGAAAAGAAAGGAAAAATAATGGATTGCATTTGTCTAAACTGATTTTGACAGTTGTTTACAACACAATGGTAAAACTGAGATTATTAAACACATTACATGTATGCATTGTAAGGAAATGTTGTACGTAATGATTTAAACAGCTTATTACTTTGACGTTAAATATCCAATCAATGCTCACTGCAGTCTTTGGGCAAAAAAGAGCTTGTAAAATAAACATAATTGTGTCCATGAATAGGTGCAGAAGTCCGTAATATTTAGTTTAAATAAATCATAGAAACTGCAAACAAATAACCGAGTGTGAGAATAACAAAGCAGAGTTTTTCAAAGGCATTAGAGAGTTTTCACCAACTAAGACTAATCCATTTTTTAGCCAAAGTGTGGTCTCCTGTATTAATTATAGGTGTGAAATGTGAGGATCATAATATACATCCTGCACCCACACAAATAGGAAATCAACAGCAACCCCGGCAGTGACTAATGACTAACACCTACTTGCATGGTCTGAAGTACCCAGGAACCACTTCTATTCAGCAGAAATGGTGCACTAATGCACATTACTTTGTTGTCTGTTGTAAATATGAGCCAGGTATGAAAGTGTCAGAGGAGGTTTTTAAGAAGGAAAGTTTGGGTTCATAATGTAAAATTCAATACAATAAACAAAGTGTCTTTAGACAAGTGTCAGCTTCCGGTTGAGTTTTCAAGCCTGATACTCAGACGGTATTGTTAACATATCAGATTTTGTCTTGATATATACCTTTTGTTTACTAGGCAACTGTGTAAGTTTAGCAACAAGGTATGATCAATGTCAGGTTCATGGGGAAAGATCAAGGTTTGTAGCATGCCAGTACTTCCTTATGGGAAGCTGAGGGCCTGGTAACGCTCCCACTCAAAAAAACCCTCCCCCTGAAAATTCTAACCGAGCCAATCCACACTGAGCAGCGTACGTCGCACACCGCGGCCAGTTAGCTGCGGCTCTTTCCTCTGTTCTAAATTACTTGAACGTGTCTTTAAAACCACAACAAATAGATGCACTAAAAGCCTTTCTTCTAAAGAAAGATGTTTGCACCGTTTTTGACTACAGCTACAAAACTACGACGTTACTGTCGTCTTTTTTGCCTTTTTTCTGATTGGTTATTTTTAAGCTGACTAGTCCCGCCCCTCTTGGTTCTGTCTGCCTCTGAGTAACCAGACTCGTCCTCTGTGTAGAACAGACAGTCTGGCAGGCCAGGCTACAAGACTTGTACATGAACATAGAAATCTTCCTTATTGAAGCTCAACTAGTCGACTCGGAACGGAGAACAGAAATTCAGTTAAAAGCATCAAATTAAAATAGTTGATGCTTCAGTTCTGTTTAATCAGAAAGTTACCTTGTTGAATATAAGCAGCTTGTCTACTGTAGCAGACCAACATTCTCCAGCCATTTCTGACCTGCTTTTCTAGGTAAATTAGTGATGTTGTGATGCCAAGGAGAAATGGTTCATTCGGAGAAAAGCTCCTCATGGGTAACCCCGCCAGGAAAGTTGACCATTGAGCAGGGTTGATGGTTTATCCCTTGAAGTCCACCTGGCAGGAGGGAGGAGTGAGCGCCACCTCACCCCTGCCACGTGGACCTCAAAGGAGAAACCATCAACCTGCTCAATGGTCAACTTTCCTGGCGGGGTTACCCATGAGGACAGTGGGGAGGGTTGACATGTGTCAAACACACCTGAATGTCCCAATCCACTTCAGCTTCACTACAAATGTTGGAGGTAATAGCCTAAGCTAGTCCTAATGCTAGTTCAAGCTATTGCTAACGCTAGACCGAGCTGCTGTTAACATCCTTGTTAGACGAGAAGAAAACACAGAAGAATGGAGCACACGTACATTCCAGGATGCATAAAGCGTTACGGTCTGAGGTAAGTGGCCTCCTAATTGCTCTCCTGAGATTTTCATTGCAGGTTGCCGGTTCTGGAAAGCGGCTTAGCTATCCTGATCTTCCATCAGACGGTCTTGCTTTACAAGAAACTGTTGCAACTGTCTTGAAAATGTTTTCTCAATTAGTTGCAAATGATTGTTTCCCATTGATTTGGTAACCTTCTGAAACTTTAGCTTCAGCGGTGGGTTTAAGGTTAGTAGTTGTTTCAGAACGTATGGCTTGCAAAACCCTTAAACACCATCAAAAATCATGCAAGACAACAGAAATGTCTCGCAACACTTAACAAAACTGAAATGTTGCGAGACAGTTTTGGTCAGTCTAACATTGGCTTAAACATTTATTTAACCTCTAAACCTAGAACTGCTTCCTTTGTCTGAGGGTTAGACATTTACTTGGAAAAAAAATGCTAATCAATAACAACTATGAAAATTCTAATACATTATTGCACCGAATATAGATAGATGATAGATAGATAGATAGATAGATAGATAGATAGATAGATAGATAGATAGATAGATAGATAGATAGATAGATAGATAGATAGATGATAGATAGATAGATAGATAGATGATAGATAGATAGATAGATAGATAGATAGATAGATAGATAGATAGATAGATAGATAGATAGATAGATAGATAGATAGATAGATAGATAGATAGATAGATAGATGGATACTGTAGATAGATAGATAGATAGATAGATAGATAGATAGATAGATAGATAGATAGATAGATAGATAGATAGATAGATAGATAGATAGATAGATAGATAGATAGATAGATAGATAGATAGATAGATAGATAGATAGATACTGTAGATAGATAGATAGATAGATAGATAGATAGATAGATAGATAGATAGATAGATAGATAGATAGATAGATAGATAGATAGATAGATGATAGATAGATAGATAGATAGATAGATAGATAGATAGATAGATAGATGGATAGATAGATGATAGATAGATAGATAGATGATAGATAGATAGATAGATAGATAGA